>NC_090915.1:3516100-3727914 GCF_040956055.1 Brachionichthys hirsutus | reverse complement strand
AAACCAGTGGACACCCTGAACTCACCAGCGGAGTACTGGAAACCTTGCGGAGAAGGAGACTGGTTGGCTAATTCCAGACGGACGACGACCAAAGACACACTCATGTGGTATGAAGCGGGCCGGCTCCTTCTACGAAGAACAAAACAACCCGCAGTGACAGCTAGCTAAACCCGCGTAGCCGTCCAGCTATCTAGATAACAAGCTAGCGCGCAAGCTAGCTGTTCGGCCAGTCAAAAGCAAACCGCCTTTACGCCCAGTTACATCAGGATGTTAGTCATACTGGTTTTGTGTTTATCCGACGATAAAACACAAAACGTACACAACTTTCTAAGACTTTAGCTGGCTCTCATAGCTCTATATTCATATGTTTCTTCTGGCATGTTGGGCTTCTTTTGTTATCAAACAAACCGGTAATAATCAGCCCCAAAGTGTGTTGCTGCCACCTACAGGCGCAAACGGCGTGCTGCACCTGTCATAAAGACTTATTTTACCTTACCTTACACTGGTATATTGTTTAAAACAGAAATTAATGTTAAAACTAATCTTTTGATTTGTACAGGAGTGTTTTAAGATAACTCCAAGAAGACAATTTGATCTCAAATGATAGAAACTAAACCTGACAAGACAAGACAACCTTGATCCCACAAGATAAAACATTAAAAAAAAAAATCTAATTAGTGGACTTCATTATCACCAATTAATCTTCGTTTCCAAAACTCACTTTTACTTCTCTATAACTTAAAATAAACGTAAAAAAATCTCACAACAATACATGACCAAAATCGCATTCACTTATTTTATTTAAAAAAAAAAGCCTTTTAACATTCCAGTGTTTATTTTTTCCATTTTCTAACAAAAAAGGGTGACAAGGCGACACTTCAGATTGTCAATCATGATGTCAAGCCTGAACATGTAGTCGGACTACAAACTTCTCCTCTCCAGCTGCAGATCAGTTCAAAACAGCGGAGCTCCAAGGCCTCAAAAAAAAAAAGGCATTTTATTCGACTAACAGGAAGAGAGGATTCACACTCACATTTTCACATTTGCTCTATCAAATATTTAATAAAAGAGAGAGAGAAAAAAACCCACACACACACACTCATGAGCTGCAGTTCCAGCCCTCGGCCTTCAGTGCTGTCATCTATCGATCATTCTCCTTGGTTAGCTGGAGATGATTTGGTTCAGGAGACTCGGTGGGGCGCGCGTTCAGATGGAACGACCGGAGGACGCACACCGCAGCTGCTGCGTAACAGTTCTTTCGGCTCGTACTGTGAAAAAGCTGCATCGACTGCCATTTGCAATTAGGTCCTGTTTGAGAAGCTCTGGAGCGCAGAGAGCCGAGAAGAAAAGAAGCGCCTGTACAAGTCAAATCTGGCTCCAAGTACACAAAGTCCTCCTGACGCTCGGGTTCGGACTGAAGTAGAGCAAACCGAGATTCGTCACCATCCATAGAAGGCGCGAGATGTTGATTTTGGTGAACGTTCATCTCAAGTATCCACCTCTGGTTTTCTTCAATTCCTCCAGTCAATGTGGAATTCTGATATTTCATCCATCACTGGTTTTTCATTTGTGCTGGAAATACCTGATTCCACAACAGACATGTTCACAAGCACCATCTCCAAGTAAAAATAACAATGAAACAGTGTCAGGCCATTAAAAAACAACAACAACCCTGCTCTTCATAATACTGCAACTACAGACATGGCTTCACTTTCTGTACCAAAAAAAAGACACAGAAAATACACACAAAAAAAGAGAAGGTAAATCTTGGATGGGAAAATGCTGACGTTCATGTTTCCACAGTTCTGAGAGTTGTGCTCGTTTGCTTCTGACGAAATAAAGCGTTTTCCTCCTTAGTTTTAAAAACATGGCGGGGGGGGGGAGAAGAAACACAGCAGAATGTTTGTTGTGTCTTTTATTGTGGTGGTAGTTGCTCTTCACTTTGTACAATATCTATGATTAGTTTATCTAAAACTGCATTTCTCCTAACTTGCTGGGTTGTCTTTATATTTATAAAAGCAGCCTTTTTTCCCCCCTCCCCCCTTAAAGGAGCAATTCACAAAAAAAGTTACTTCAGTCATTTACTGACCTCGTTGTCGATGACGGGAAAAACATTTCTGGACCCAAGCATCAAAACCCCAAAAGTCTTTTATAAGCGGAAATCTTCATTTAAGGTTTTAGGTTCCGAGCTAAAAAAAATGTTAGCGTGCAGACGCCTCTGATGAAGACGGGCGAGCTGGAAAGCTTCTACGTGCATCGCTCGGGGAACATTTTTTAGAAAGCCATTTCATCTAAAAATACGAACAGATCATCTGGCGAGCCAGAAATACCACCAACAGGCGGCTGGACGGCTGTTCACCGCCCCCCCCACCAGAGGATTTCCGATTTCCTGTTGATGCTGAAGTTTGGGATGATTTTTCATGCGGCTTAAAAAAAAAAAAAGAAATCGGATCAAACGGCAAAGTCCGACAGCGTTTGCCCACGTGAAGTTCCGGCTAACGCTTTAGCTTGAGAAGCTACGGTGAAGATTTCAGTTTAAGAAAAGAAGCAACGGACAAAATAAGTGCAATAAAAGTCTCTGTGATCTTCAGCCGTTGACGCCAGAAATGCTTTACGAATATGGAAACCTCACCTGGCTTCCCGTCGGCACCGTAGGAGAGACGTGCGGGTGTGATTTTTGGGGGGGGGTGAACAGGTCTGACGTTTTTTCTTACTGCTGTATAAATTCACACGTTTACTTACAAGCTTGCGTTTGTCCCAGAGGTGTTTGTTGGAGGGTAAAAAAAAAAAAAAAAACAGGAGGGAGGGAGGGGAATGAGAACTGGTTGGATGCTCCGACTTGTCCGTTAGTGTGGGTCGCTGGGGGGGGGTGTAAATGTCTTTATGTGGGAGGCGCTGTTTGATGGTCAGATCTTGAGGCTCTTTACGGTTTCGGCTCTTCTCTTGAGCAGATCTCCAACCTCCTGCAGCGAGCGCAGGTAACTGCTCTGCACCTTGTCCATAGCAGCTTTCATAAACGAAGCTTCCTCCTGAAACACGGAAGGAAGAAAGGGTGAGATCACTTTTCTGAATCAGTCTGTTAAGCGACGCTTGCGTAAATGCGGCGACCAACGTGTGCACGCACTGACCTCTGGGTACTCCTCCAGGCTTAAATCGCCCAGTTTAAGGGCTGTTATGCTGATCTCTTGCCCCTTTATGTGCTCCACAGCCTGGGCAAGCAGGTCCTGCAAGCCCCCCGTCAGCTCCTGGAAGCCACACACCACCACCGGCTGTGGAGCAGATCACCCAGATGGAGGGTTAAATTCCAGCCCTGGGCAGATGCAACAACTCCACGCCCGATGGAAACGTACCACAGCTGCGCTCGCGTCCTTTTTCTTCTTCTTCTTCTTCTGTAGAATAGCTTTGAGCGGTCGGAGGATCTTGGCACAGTGACTCGCCATCCACAAGACTACGCACACCGTCTGTGCAGAAGAAGAGGAAGACGCGTCACTCCGCGGATCGGTGCCGGTGTGAAATCGCGCGCGTCACGGAACCTTCTCACCTCAACGAAGAAGACGAGGTTTTCTAACGAGGAGGGCTGAGTTTTTAATTTGCTCCCATTCATTTCCAATAAATCCCCTTTGCATTTATTCAGGATTTCTGCAGACAGGAAGAGGAAACATGAAGCGTGGCAGACAGAAGGAACACGACTGGACTCCGGCTGCTTGCTCACCTTGAAGCTGAACTACTAACGATTTGAAGGCGTTACAGATTTGGGTTTGAAGCTCCGACGACTCATCTAGAAAGAGAAGGCGGTCGTATATTTAACAAAAAAAATAAATAAATGTCAGGTGGATGTCAAGTTAATCCTCGGCCTCTTCTTACCGAGTCCGACCATCTCCAGCTCCTGGAGGTGGACCGACAGCTGGAGCGCTGCAGCCTGGCACTGACAGCTGCCGACGGACAGAGCCGGAGCCAGACGGGTGGAGGGCGGTCCCGGGAACGGATACTGCACGGAAACACCAACGCCATTACAGCGACGCTTCTCCTCGCGACCTCCTCATATCGACTCCTCACATTACCTGTACGCGTTTCTCCGTTATCCGAGTGGCCGTCTGCAGGGTCTGGTTGAGCTGGGACAGCAGGCCGCCGGTGACCGCCGCCTTGTCTCCGACCCCGTTCTCATTGGTCACCTCGGAGTTTTGCTGCGAGGGTGCGTGTCCCGGTCCCGCCAAAGAGGCGAGGATGCGGAGCGTTAGAGACCGTAATCTCAGCCAGACGGACTCCTCCTCGAGAGACAGGCGCCGGTGTTCGGCGGTTAGCTGTCTGTCAAAGGCAGAGACAGACGGGTTTGGTTAAAGACGACTTTAACCCACCGATCCGCGACGACTTCAATCCCAGAACATCAAACTGGCAAGACACCAATTTAGCGACGCCACCCAGCAAAACGCACTATAATGCCATTATTAAAAACACTGGTGTTCCCGTTTCCATCAACAAAGACTCATCTTGTGTCCTACCACAAACCGGGACGTTCAAAAAGCAACTAGTAGCAGCTAACGGGATAAACGTTGGCGACATGCCTCTCCTGATGGTCCCAGCTGGTGAACACAGTCAGGTCTCTGTTGTCTCTCATGTTGTCCCAGGGTATGGTGTCCTCTTCTGCACACAAAGACATGGCCTTCACACTCTCCTCCAGACTCAACACACTGCAACACAAATCCAGACACATCTACATTACGAACGGCTCTCTGAGCCACATGTTGCTAGAAATTCATGGAGATTTTTTTTTGGCCCCCTCACATATCGGCCTCCAGGAACAGATCCAGCAGCATCCTCTCGATGCGGACCTGGGCGAAGTGCAGCGACTGGTTTAACCTGTTCCTGAGAGCGATGAACTCTGGGATTTTCTCAAACGCGCCGTATTTATAAGCCTGGATGATGTACTCTGAGGTCTGGAGAGAGGAGGCAGAAAGAGAGACGCATGCCAGACCGCGTGACTCCGGTTTGAAAAGCGTTGCAAGCGTCGGAAAATAAATCCCAGCGAGTCAGACTTACATCTTTCTGGTTAGAATGGAAAAACCTGAGGGAGAAATTACAGGACTGGGAGGCGGCGGCGAACTGACCCAACGACTCTGCGTACCGCGTCAACAGAAACCTGCCATTTAAAAAAAAGAAACAAAAGAATTCATAAAGCTAATAGTTGAACAGCAGCTGCTCTCATGATGCAACTTTGTCAACGCCAAACAAGGCTAATGCTAACATGTTCCGCATTAATAACGAACGAAAGGTCATTTCCATATCTCTAAACAGCCAGCTAGCTTCATTAGTAGTACGGAAACAACTCCGTCCTGCTTGTTGAAAAACAAACAGAAAACACAAAGCGTGCTTTTGACAACTTGCTAAAAACAAACAGTTAAAGTGGTCCAGGTGTCTTCCGGCATAGCTAATAGGCTAACTGATGCTCCTGCTAACTAGCATCACTCGACCTGCGGCTACAAAAAGAATGGATTTGCCAATGACAAGGAGTCTTAGAAGTGATGCAATTAAAAAAAGGGGAGCGTGTTCCTGCACCGACCCGATGGTGTCGTGCTGCACATGCTTGGCATCCAGGCTGGAGTAAAGGTCCACCACGGGCTCGAAGGCTCCCAGCCGGCAGAACAGGAGCAGGAGGAGCAGCTTGAACTGAGCGTTGGAGGGACTGTGAGACAGACCCTCCTGGAGGACGCCCAAAGCCTGCCACACCATGTTCTCGTCGCCTGCAGGGCAGAACCACCGTTAAAGGCGTCGCAGCTGAAAACGGACGCATCCGGACGAAGAGACGGGAAAGGCTCACCGGCCTCCGTCCACAAGTCGACGTAAAGATGAGCGGCCATGAGACAATACATATCGGAGAACTGCAGCTCCGTCTTCAGCGCGTTCGCTCCTGTGAGACACAGATCAGGGAAACGGTGAAGGAAAACGACGTGATATGAGCCTTACTACAGTTTAACGGAGTCTTCCGTACGATCCGACTGTCGAAAGAGTCGAGAATGAATAAAAGCGCTCGCTCACCGAATTTGAGTCCGTGACGAAAGTGCGCTTTGAGCTCCGCTACAAGCCGCAGCTTTCCTTCCACGTCGAGCGAGCGGTGCAGGCCGAGCGCGCGGCTCAGCTGACACACGCACAGGTGCCTCTGCAGCGCTTTGGTGTCCTCGGGCAAAGCGAATCCGTCGTCTCCCTGCTCCGCCAGGGGAAGCGTCTCGCTCACACGATTGATGAACTGAAAGAAGAAGAAGAGGCGGCGTCTCAGCTCAGACCTGCAGCGGTCAGCTCGGCAGCGCCGCCGCGGGGGTGAGGCCTCACCTGGACGCGTTGATCCCGAGGGAGTAAATGGAGGTATATTTTCAGGTCGGTGATGCAGCAGGGTTTGTCTCCGAACTTTGCGAAGAACTGCACCATTAACTCTACAGGCTCACCTGTTTTAAACGACACAAGGAACGTTAAGGGGGCGTGTCGCGCGGTAAAAGCTACGGTTTTTACCGGCTTTACCTAGCAGGCTTTCTTCAGGACAGCCTCTTTGCCTCAGTCTGTGTATTAACTCAAGGCGCGCTAAATAAGGTCCTCTGAGAGAACGAGACTCTTTGCCGTCCTCGCCTTTGATCCGCTCCTCGACGAACCTCATCACCTCGGCCACGGTGTGATGAACGGAGCCCTCCGAGCAGCTGCAGACAGACGGAGATGCAGATTAGTCGGCGCCAGGCGACGTTACGGTCAATCCGTCGTCTCCCACAACAGTGGCCATCGGATGAAATACTGGAGGGATTACGCGACAGAATAACAACAATGACGCCTGTGAACGACGCCGCCGATTCAGACACTTCCCGCAGCAGTGGAGGAGGAGGAGAGGGAGGGGCAACAGCGACGCCAAAGCTGTGACTCAGAGGTAAAAAAATAAATAAATAAAATAGAATCTGAAATCTGCCTGTCTGGACAGACGCTCCACCAGAATCCATTTCCGCACTCACTGCTCTCCTCCTTCCGGCGGACTCCACGACTGATCCAACAGGTGGAAGAGAGAGTCGAAGTAACAGGGATAGAACTGCCAATCGTCTGGACTGGAGACACAAACACAGGGTGGGTAAATAAGGCGCCCCCCCCCGCCCCACCTCTGACGCTCACACACACAGACACACACACACACACACAGAGGCTGGCGCTCACTTCTTGAGGAGCAGCCGGTGGGCCAAGGCGTTGCACTCGGGCCAGCGCTGCAGCCGCTGGTAGAGCATCATGCACTTGTTCTCTCTGCTCTGCAGCTCACTGGTCAGCTTCTCTGAGGAGCAAAGGGAAAGGAGGGGGGGGGGGGGGGCATTAAAGCTCAGGGCTTCCAGTTCAGTCCTTACTGCTGGGGGGGGGGGTAAAATGTGTTGCAACACCGAGACTCATCGAATTTAAAGAGCAACAGCTAACAGTCGCTATGCTCGCGAGCGGTGCCCGGATCAAGCACGAGTTTCACTACACGGAGCTGTTGCTATGGAAACTACGCACGCCGTCTCAGCTGCTGGCGCTGCAGCTTTTGCAAGTCGCTTCATCACAAACCTTCTGTTTCCGAACGGAACGCGACACGTTGAGGACTTTTCAGATCGCACAGCCTTACCCCCCAGCGGACCCCTGACGACGTCGAGGGCCTCGACGCACTTCCCCAAACGCTCCAGGATCATAAAGTACAGCTGCACCTACAGCCACACACAAGAGGCCAGAAATAAAAGTACCGGTAAGTATCACCGGTCCAGCCCCGGATGTACGACAGAGGAGCGATGCATCGTGGGTCTGTTGCAGCTTCTTTTCCAGCAGACTGAAACAGCCAAAGATCTTCCCGACGGGACAGAGCGAGAATCCGACGCGCAGACGGATGAATTCCACGTTTCAGCTTCATCGTCATTCACCTCAGCTTCCGCTTCTATCTTCTCTTCCTTGACCATCTTCTCCACCATCCGTTCGGCGAGAGGCAGGAACATCGTCTGGGCCAGCGTCTCGTCTTGTGCCGAGATGGCCTGAACAAGGCAGAAGCATCGTTACGCGGCGTCGACTTCAGAAGAGTTAAAAAAAAAAAAAAAAAAAGCGACGGACTGTGAGCGTCTGCTGCCGTACCTGCATCACCAGACTCATGACGGACCAGAAGTAATACGGGTTCTTGGGGACGATTTTATACAAGGCCATTCCCGCCTGTGAAAAGGTTGAAGATGCAGTCGTCCTCTTCATTTGACCGATTGTTTACGTCCCATTGTTTAGCCGTTTTAACGTCACGCTTCCTCACCTGCTGCATCTTCTTGTACTCCCCCACGCGGGCGTACGCCATGAACAGGTGGGAGTGATACTCCTCGCTGAGAGGAACCTTCTTCACCGCAGCTTCGTACAACTTGGCGACCAACTCCGCTGCGCAAGACAGAGACGATATTTAACGTGGCGTCCTTCGCCGCGCTCCGCGTATACGTGTGTGTGCGCGTGCGTGTACTCACGGCGATGCATCTCTCTGTACAGTATGGTCAGCGCTTGTAGCGAGTTGTCGTCAGTGGGCTCCAGAGTGGACACCTCCTGGGCCAAAGTGAAAGCTTCATCCTGCTTTCCGGTTCTCTGGAGGCCGATGGCCTTCAGGACCTGAAACAACGAGGAAGGGTCTTAATCCCAGCGTTTAATCTGGGATTACAGCCTCGCGGAGGGACGCTCGAAGACAGAGGTGTCCCGCAGAACACCGTGAAGTCAGCACCTGCATCAATATTTATTCCGATGAAGTCCCGGTGACAGAAAGAAGAAACACACACCCACCTTGGCGCAGTGCAGGTCCTTGTGTTTCTTCAGCAGTTTATCCGCCTGCTGAATCGCCATTTTATTGTTGCCATTATCGAGGTAATCTGGAGAATCACCAGAGAAAACATTACAAACATCAAACAAAGCACTATTTCTTTTTTAAACTACCGTAGACCCCAACTGAGCCAGCCCTCAATGACCAGCAACTTCTGTCCTTTGTGACGCTGCAAACATAAAGCGTACCCAGAAGGGTCCACGAGGAACGTCAGCCCACTCCTCATGCACAATACTCCTCTGGAATATTCCTGGTTTACATGCTGCAACCAGCTCCTTCAACGCCCACTGGAGATTTCATGTGAGATTCCAATCGGCCCGACTGTGACGACCTCAAGAACGATCGACGACTTCCTCCGAAAACGAAGCCTCGACGGAACGTCTCGGAATCGCTGTCCTTCAAGAACATCCAAGATTGAACGTCTTCTCGGAGGATGGCGTCCCTCAAAACGTCTGCCTCACCTAGATGATTCTACTGGAGTCACCTTTCTGATGCTTTTGGGTCAGCAGCAATGAATATCGTGGAACAGTCAGGTAAATTAGGACCTTAGTAGAAAAACCCTTTACAGCCAGAGTAAATTTATGAATGTGGAAACCTCTAGAACGATCCTTTAAAACCATCCGGCATGTAAATATGTCTCTAGTGAGGAATGATAGTCATTACAAGTAACATTTTGTAGACAGACAAACGCCTCAGTTCAGCCTCTTCAGGACAGCTGGCTGCCAAAATTAACAGGGCCAGACAGGACACTGGGACTATGTCATGTCTATTCTCTCTGCTGAACAGACAGGACACTGGGACTATGTCATGTCTATTCTCTCTGCTGAACAGACAGGACACTGGGACTATGTCATGTCTATTATCTCTGCTTAACACACAGTACACTGGGACTATGTCATGTCTATTATCTCTGCTTAACACACAGTACACTGGGACTATGTCATGTCTATTCTCTCTGCCGAACGCTCACCACAACCACATGTTATTCACATGAAAATGTCACTTTCTTGCAAGTTATCATTATTATAAACAACATTACTATTTTATTTTAAATGAAGTGAATCCTTACTGCTGCCAAATATTTTACAAAACCCAGTTTATTATTTTTGCCATATATGGTACAACTAGGCTAATTAAGTACAAGTAACCACTCGCGGTTTACTTTAGCATGGAGTTAAAAAATAAAATAAAATACAGCACAACTAAACAGGCGGGATTGTTGTTTACAAACACAATAGTGAATGCGCATTATTTAGCAGGACTCGGGTTCGGGATCAGCTGTGACAGCTCCACGATAGCTAGCTAGCTATCAAAACTAAGAGGATACATATTTATTTTCCCTACTATAGTGACACCAAGCTCCGCCTTATTCGACTTTCGATTGGGTTAGCCTAAAAACTTCAAGTTCAATCTGGCCAATCATCACTTTTCATGGATGAACCCAACCAATCCGCCTACCAAAGCAACAAGTAGCAGCCAATCAGCGGCAAAGTAGGGGCGGGCCATGTCTTCACCGTAGTAGGATCAAAATTTTAGCACACAGAAAGTTAGCTGCAGGCATTGTCCTTACAATATGAACCCTGCGCTAGCTGGAAGCTAGCCATTTGACATGTCCGTTAACTATGAAGTGGCTACACGCCGAACACGGATACCAAACAATGGAAAAGCCTGTCATGAAGCACCGGACCGGCAGTAATAAAACACTTATTAACTTCCACACAGTTCCAGCATGCCGCCTAGCTGACTCATTAGCATACACACTAGCTGTCAAATAGCGACTGCTAGCAAAGAAGATAGCGCAGCGTGAGCCAACACAATGTCGGGGACCTTCCGCGCTACAACGCCGCAACGCCGCCGAGCATGGCTGCGGGCCATTTCATTCAAGCACCCACGGAAGACGTGTCCTGCTACAACTCGGCGGTAGACCGGGCTAAGGTGCACTGTCATTGGGCGCTTCGGGCAGCAGAGACCGTGGTTGGAGATGATGGGGCCCGCATCGCTGCTGCCCCCCCCCCCCCCCCCCCCACACACACACACTACAACACACTTCTTCTAACACAAGGGCCGGTAAAGATCACCGTGACGTTCACCAAAAGCTCCAGAGACGCGTTAACGTGTCGCTCCCCGTTGGGTTCTCACCGTAAATCGGTCTGAGCCTCCTGTCGTTGGGATCTTGCACATGGCCTCTCGCCGCCATGGTGGAGTTTACCTGCTGGGTAAATGTTCACGCATGCGCACCGGAGCCGGACTCGAGGAGCGATTAAAAGGAAAACCGCTGAGTTTGTTTCACGCATTCAAATGTTCAAGATCTGCGCTGCTAATAATATTAGACTAAAATACTTTAAAAATGTCCTGAGCGAAATAATACTTTATCCGATAAGTTTTTTTTTCTACCACAGGAAGTTACATAAAGTTACTATAAAGTTGTTTTAACCGCTTGGACAATTTAAAAGCAAGTTTCCAAAGGATTTTAAATCAAGGTACTTAAAAACAGGGGTTTGGATATCATTTTTCAAAATGGTAAAAATTAGGTTTAAAAAAAAAAATCCCGTTAAGCTTTTTCATTATTTGTAAACATGCAACAAAGCAAGAAGTTACCTGGTAAGAAATTCTGAAAATTACAGTTTATAAATATGTAAACTGTACATAATTTTTTTTACATTCAACTTGTGATTTTTTATGTGATTTATATGCATTTTTAATAAAATCCTGCCGCACTTTATTTCTAACCCTGAACGTAAGACATGCACTTTGTCATTATACTCCCTTGGATTTCACTCAACTTTCTCCGTTTGTTTTCTTGAAACGTGTGTAAAATGCAAATCAATTTTTTCACTTTGTTAATGCACCGTTTTGACCATTTATAACCTTTAATATCGATAAATACTTACCAGATTTTGAAGCTTCAATTTCTCCTGGCAAAAGGGGAAAATAAATGGCAAAAATGGACATTGTCTGACACATTTATTGAGAAAACAAACAAAAAGGACCAGGCAGATTTATAATTGTAGGAGTCATAGGCTTAAACTTAAACCTGCATTACTGTACATTTTATGTTTGCATTCATCTTTGCTCTAAAGCCCTTTGTAAGTTGATTAAATGTGACACAAGTAACCTCCAGTTTTTAGTATGCTTTTTGTAAGTAACATTTAAACAGTCTGAAATTAATTTAAAAATTAAAACATACCAGAAGCCATGGTTCTGTTTCCTTTGGCATCAACGACTTGTTTTTGATTGTGCCCCTTTACAAACTAAACACAAACACAACACTCCGAGTCTCTTATTTGTTGAAATTTATTAGATATACCATTATGGGTCATTGTCTCGACCTTCCGTCACAGCTTTTAAGCTGTGAAAAAGAAAAAAGGAACCAATTGTATTACATTCACGACTAATTCCCCTGAATTCTGCCTTATCAGAGAAGAGACAAATTTGAATTAATTGCAAATCTGTACTTCAAAAGCAAAAGAAAACACAAAAGAGAAATTAACAGTAGATTTTGCAAGTTCTTATATATGATTAGAAAAAGAAAACAGTATTTTGGACTCCATCTGTTCCCGAAGCATCCATCCCTCCCCCTTCAGTCACACCCTGGCTGGCGACACCGATGCTACAAAACACACACCACACAGCCCATTCCAGTCTAAAAAGGTGACTCCTCTTCATCATCACACGCAGCCAGGCCTGTCACTCCTCAGCACTCCTCTGAGGTCGAGCTGAACAAAGTTTAATGCTGAGGAGAAGCCACCCTTTGAAGCATTTCCCTTCTTGTCTGATGCAGGTCAAGAGCTTCTCAAAAGCACTCGAGTCCTGATCGAACAAGACGGAAGAAAGGAAAATGTGGAGGACAAAAAAAGTGTTGAGCATGCAGACCCCGAATCTGGAGTTGATTTAGCAAATCAAGAATGGCTCCACACCGCGCTTGTACAGGTGAAGCATCCTTCACGTCTCCTAGCTGTGCATTCTGACACACGGATGAGGTACATGATCGACAGAATGTGGACCGGTTTGTTCTTCCAGAGCTGCTCTGAAAACATCACAAATTACTTTTATCACTACAGTATTGAATGGTAGACCTGACGACGCTTTGTAGCTGCGAATAACCCATTCAAGTAAGTGTTTTTTTATGTACAGTCAGTCCATTTCTATCACAAAGTACACTTATATCTTTCTTTAAAACATACAGATTGGTTACAACAACAACCTCATGATCATACCCAATCCAATAAAGTCCATCCGTGGCCGTCTTTGTATTTTACCTAGAGCCCACCAGGATCTACAATGCGCTCAGAAATGTTTGGTGATAACATGAAACTGGTGATGCAGGAAAAGAGCAGCAGAAAAATGCCACTCGTTTCAAGATCATCCAAGCATTAATACCGGTACTCAAAAAAAATGTTGTCGAAGAACACTAGAAACAGTCGATGAAACGTTCAGTCATACTTTCCTGCGGCTCAGGAAGATGAAAAGCTTTTGGGGAAAAAAAAAAAACACTATACATGACGAAAATAAAAACTGTACAGCTACACTGCTCGGAAACAAACACTTCGCATCTGCCTCGATCCATTTGCTGTCAATTGAGAGGAAGCGGGAGTTTGAGAAAGATATAAAAAGACTACCTTGAATCATGCACGCCGCAACGCGCATCATTTGTTTTACTTAAATAAAAAGTCTCAGTGAAGGCCCTTCAGATGAGGCCCTAGCGAAGGAGAAGACATGCAGCGACAGCGTGAGGCAAGTTCAGCCGGCCTCGGCGACATCAAGCTGAACGTCATCGTCTCAGTCCGGCGAGCGCTGGCCCTTTAAGAGCGAAGGAAGGCAGCTGATGACGCACACAAGCACATTGTACAGACCCTCTCGCTCACTGTCCACTTGAGCCACATGCAAGGTGTGGGGGGGGGGGGCGCCTGCTGTCCGTGATGAGTGGCGAAAACAACAGCGAATGGAGAACTCGCATGCAGGAGCATTAGATTTGCTCATAACTAGCCGCGGATTGGCTTCGAATTTAGAGCTACATAAAAAAAAAAAACAGAGGAGACAGCGAGACAAGGGGGAGGAGGTCGAGACGAGCTTTCTCGGGGCAAGAGTAACGAGAATACCGAGTGGAGAGACAAGGGTTAAAATATATAATAATAATACAGGGGGAGGATGGGGATAAATGGCCCAATATCTGCTAGTAATCTTATACCAATTTCAGTATGAAGTTGTGTACTAAAAACATTCGAATTCATTTAAAAGGCTTGACTTTGAGCCACGGTTTCCACACCTGAATAAAAACAAAGCCCATTGTCATGATCAACTAACAAGTACACACCAGGCAAGTTACGTTCTGTGCAAAGAGGGTTTTTTTTTTTACTTTCTTTTTTTTTTGTGTCTGCAAAATGTTTCGTGCGAACAGGAGGCTTGTGATTGGGGTAGGATCTGTACCTTACTGTTAACCAATCAAGTCAAACCCCCCCATGAATCATGTGAGACAGCGAGAAGAGGCAACATCAGGGCCGCTTCCCCATCGTGGTGGTGGTCGCGTCTCCGATGACATCATCATGATAGGGTTTTGGGTGATTTGCCTCATTGCTCATGAGCAGCACTGGTGCCTCGAATCGGACCTTTACTACGCAGCTGGAGAGAGAAGAGACGTTTCGGGGTCAGTTTGCTCGTCGAGACTGCAGGGCTGTTGATATTATCATGGCTATGAGACATGCGGGGGAAAAGCATCCTAGCGAGGTTAACGTTCAGCCCACGATCGCAGAACATCAGGAGGAATGAGAAAATAAAATGAAAGCACAGAGTGAAGCTGAGAGAAAAAAAAAAGGCAGAATGTGAGAAATGCGTGTTGATGAACAGCAGGCAGGAAAATAACACAGCTCCGCTAACAGAGTTAGCTTGGTTATGGGACACCATCAGCCAACGTGATGCTAATGTTCACAGCTATGCAGATGATACGCTACTGTAGATATCAGCTTCTGGGGCATGATAATATGGAATAATATTACACCCATACATTGCACTGATACTGTTACCCCCCCCCCCCTATAAATGAATCAGATTTAGAGAAAGGGGCCATGAGATGGAAAGATTATAATGACAACATAATACAGCGGTAAAAAAAGATGTCAAGCAAGAAAGGTTGGAAAAGCCAACAGGTGTTTTATTTTAGACAGCAGCATCTAGAAGAGGGTGGAGAATGATCCATGCAGCGCCGCCGCCTCTTTCTGTTCAGACTTACTCAGCCTGTCTCTACAGTTTGACCTACAGCGACAGGTCGCTACTCGTCTTTCGCCGAGGTCCCTCGCACATCTCCCTTCTGACGCATCTAATGTGACATTAAGGAGTAAAGTCAAGGGGATTAAATATCTTGTTTCGTCTCCAGCCGTTTGGTCAAAACAGAGCATTCATTCATTATTCCAAACAAATATCCATGTCATGTCCGAGCTTCTCAGCTTTCAGGTCATCTGGAGTCACTGACTAGCAGAGAGAAGGGGGTATAATCCCAGTTGTATGAATCTATAAATGTTAGGTTGAAGTGATTTACCTCCTCAAGCTCTTTTTGGGTCTCCTCTTCCATCCGCCGGATGTCCTCCATGGTCAAACCCACCCATCTGTCAATCCAGCAGAACAGCTGCCGGTGGAAGTTGGTGAAAATTCGCTTCTCCTGCTGTGGAAGGAAACAAGACGTTTGATCCAAACGTCGTTTAGAGACCGACAACGGGTCTCATGAATCCCGTCTTCAGTCCATGAATCACTTTCGCCGTCCCCCAGCAGGACAACGACAGAGATCCGCTTGATTAACTCTTCCCCGGCCAGTTTTGAAGACGCTTTCATTTTTTGAAACACTGAAATGTCTCCCTCTGTTGACCAAAGATTAAACAACACGCAATACGAGTTAAAAGGACAGGATGCGCTTTACCTTGTGGATGAAGTTTTCCACTTTGGTCTGCAGACCCCACCACCTGAACTTGACAGTGACCAGTTTGTATGCACACATGCAAGGACAATCTTTATTCACCTCCTCCTGTGAAGGACGAGAACTCGATGGTTCAGTAATCACAGATGTGACAGACTGCACCGTCAACGTCACAGTGTCGAACAGTTACTGCGTCCGTGCTTCCTGTTGCTACGTCACGTACCTTCCATTCGGGGCTTAGCGGCCCTCTGCCAGTCTTCACAGAATGGAAAAGAGAAGGATCTTCTTCCGACTTATAGTCCTGGAAGAAAACAAAAGGCCCGTCAAATCAAAGATCGCGGCAGTTGATCACTTAGTAAGCGTTTAAAAAAAAACCTCCCCTCATTAATCAAAGAAAATAAATCTATGCATTTATTAATGTTGTTATTTGTTCAGTTTAAACAAGATGGTTTTTCATTCATTTCAGTGAAATATTTTGTCAAGACATCCAAACAGATCCAGGATTTTATAAAAAATAAAAATAAACGCCGAATGTCAAGATTTGGCCAAAGGTCCATCAACGACGGGCTTCGTGACAAATAAATAAAGCATTAGAGTTCGGACTCCGATACTGGGACGGAAAAGGATCACCAACCACAACGCCTGACTTCAAGGCTCGCTGTGTTGTTTTAATCTATGGAGGGAAGAGTGGAGAATACTTGGAACAGATGGACATTCAGATTAAACCTACTGATCCACTTAAGTCATTAGTCCATAGATGAAAGGTTGTGACCCACCTGGACGGAACAGATTTAATCCTCCTTTACGATGTCAAACCTCAAGATACATGACGGCTCAGGTATTACTGGCTGACAGGCGAACCTATTCAGCCTCCATCCAGGAAGTGTTACTGAAGAATTGATTACCAATCACAAGGTGGGTTGTCAAAGGGACAGTTTAACACAAAATCAAAAAAAGCAATTTTTTTTTTTTGTCATCTCCTGAAGATTTCGGCGAGAGACATCTTGCATCTGCTCCAATGCCGTTTTAGTACACAACTAAATTAGACTCATCAATGTAGCCTCTAAGCTAAAGGTGTTAGCGTGCATCTCGTTTGGCTTCCTGTATGTCTTCATTGATTTCTGAGGTCTTTGTGGCGGCTGCTCCTGATCTCTGGAACAGTTCACAGTAACTCAAACATGACCTGCACCCTGCTCTTCATGGGCGTAGTCCAACTCACCCCTTGGGTCACCTCTTCTTTATTTGCAATGTCTATGGGAACCACCTCCACGCTCCTCCACGTCTGCTCGTCCAGATCATGAACCTGGAACGAAAGGAGAAAGAGGAGCACAAACAGATCAGCTCAAGACATCCGGCTACAGGAAACCACTTTTATTCAAATCTTTCCTTTATGAAAATGAGACTCAAACCCAAAACCACACAGGCAGATTTTGAGCCTATTCTCCTGCACCTGCTGGTCTCAATTATTACATAGTGATGCCATTGCTGGGATTATCTCTGGCTCAGATCAATACACAACAGAGGGCCTGCATTATAAACTGCACGTGTGTTTTGCCCTCATGCTGTATTATGGAAATGTAGCACGAGGTGTTTACTCACATTTTCTACCGTTCCCATGTCAGGTTTGTGCCACGTCTCGATCTTGATCATAAAATCGTCCTTCATGTACTCATTCTGAAAAGCAGCAGAAGCAGAGATCGCTTCATCCAACCCGACTCCAAACCGTAACGGACAATCAGAAACGCCCGCCTGACCGACGGATGAAAAGACGACCTCTGCCAACATGGATTCTGGGAGATGCATTTCAAACCTGTCCCTAGTCATTTAGACTGAATTAGCAATGAGACGGTGCACCACTCAGTGATGAGGGCTGCTTGGCTCTTTGTCCAGTCTCGCTTTACGTGCTGTCAATAATTAATTAACCGATTTATGTGCCATCTATAGATTACGAGGATTTTACAACCCGACCAATCCGCCAACTGTGTAAGGAAGAAATGAACCTTTTCCTATCCTGTGAAATCAAAATATAGACACTAAAATACCCTAAAAAGCCAAATGTTTGCTTAAAGTCTTATGATTATTATTTCATTCGTAAAACAAACTCAGTTTTTGCTGTTTTTTTTTTTTTTTGTATCTGTTGTGTTAAAACAGTTATTTGCGTCATTCTGACAACTTTTAGTTTCCAAATCTCCAAGACATAATACATCACAAAATAATATTTTGCTTTAACGATGAGGCCTTGAAAAATGTAACAAAAATAATTGATGACTCACCGTCACGACTGTAACAGGAGGAGGAGGGAAGAGAAAAAATCAGCATCAGCCTTTCAAAGTTTCAAACTGCATATTGAAAAGTATTTCATAACATCCATTTAAATAGATGCAACAAGGACTTTCATGTAAACACACCGCCGGGGAAAAGAACAGCGGGACTGATGGGACTTGTTCCTCAGGATAAACTTACCAGTGCGACAGTATGGGTAGGCGTTCCAAGCCTTTTCATGAAAAACTAGCGCTCCCTCTGGTGCAATCATCTTCACAAACCCCGGGACTTTACTGCACAAGAGAAAGACACATCAGACAATAACATTTCGCTTCATAAATTTAAACACACATATGATTTAGCTTCACCGAGAATCGAGAAAAAGCTATTATCAGAGTATTTAGAGTACCGTAGAGGTTTAGGATTTGGTAAAGAATAAGGAAATCCATCAGATGGCCAGGGAAGTCGAGGATGAGCTGGTATCAAGAACCAGACGCACAATAAACAAAGGACACATGTGACCAGAAGTGGGATGACCCTTTGTGTCCCGTTCCCATTGTGCTGCTCACAGACATCACGACGCGACGCAGCTGAGCTTCAGGAGGATATTTGAGGAGTCATTTGTAAAAATGATGACCGTCATCTCAGTATAACGCGCCTGCCTTCATGAAACTAGCACATCCTGCAGAAGTGGTGCAAACATTGTGAGCTAAAGCTTCAGAACACCCTGGATATGTTGACCTCTCCTAAAAATAACAATCCCACCTGCATGTTTACAAAAAAAAAGTGCAGTGACGGTCGCAAGCAAAGCTGGATTCGGTAACATCAGCTAACAGCGAACACAGTAGAGAGAATTAGCCTGCATGATTCTTGGTCGTTTCAGATTTGGACATTGGTCTATAAGTGGGCCTGTCGTCTTATTGATCGGCTTTGTACCACCTGACCGGTCCAGGTGTCTGAACAGAGCAGCGTCTCTGGTTCATACCCCGCATGAGGGAAAAAGAGGAAGTCATTCAACTCCATGAATCACTCTGCAAACAGTAAGACAGCTGAACGGCCAGCGAGCTGCAGCGTGATCTAGTTGTGCTACTAGTTTTATTACAAGTTAATGGTTATTTTTAACCCCTTTAGTGCCAGCCATCTTCAGCTCAGCCTGAAGCGGCGCGCCCCAGTTTTTGCTCAATTCACCCTATTTTTCAAGCCCCACAGAATATTTTGTACTATGACTATGCAAGCACCGAAAGATTAAAGTCTCTTCTTTCACCAGGACGAAAAGTGAAGATCATTTTCTACGATTTGGCCTCTGAACCCCGCCCCCGGCAGATTTCTGTCACTAAAAACGATGCTTTCTCAAAACCCGGGCTAAGTTAAAAGCCGTTTGTCAGACTCGCCTCCTTAGATGGTATATTTTATGCGTGTACTGTCCCTTCTCTCCATCCTTCTCGTAAGGTTCATTCTTCAGCACCTCAATGCCTTCTCCTCCTCCCGTCTCATTCTTGCTGGCCTCAGCCACAGAGTACAGCTGCCCTACTTGATACTGGGAGAAAGGGGAGGAACAAAGATGAATCTACAGCCTAAAACTACAGGAACAATAACACAGCAGTTGCATGGGATAATTAGACAAAATAGACAAAGAAGGAACACATCCCGAAGGGTGTGGCAGCACTAATAACCACAAAGTACTGCACAAAAAAAGCCCACAGAATTCTCGTTCTTACTCCTTTGTCTGTTGATGTGCCACGGCATGCCCTGTTTTAACGGTGCCTACATTTCCATCTGTTTAAACAGATTTTAACTGCTGTTGTGACTAAAGAATGAGTTTCTATATGATATGAAAGAATATGATTTCTATAAAGATGACAGAGTCTGCAGTTTTACAGTAGATGCATCAAGACCCATTTAAAACATCTGTCCTGTGTCCCAGACAGATGTTTTCTGTCTGCAGGATGCTGTTCAAACATTAATTTTTGTCTAATATAAAAGAGGCCATAGACGCAACGGTACTCACCTCTTCCACTGAAACCGGCAACACTACACGACTGACGGAAAGAAATAAGGGAGGTGGGGCAGGGAATGGAGAGAGAGAGAGAAAAGCAAATGAAACATTTGTGCGTGAATGCAGAAGACTTGGAACAGGACAGCACAGAAACCTTTTTTAAACTGATATTAGTAACAACACAGTCTTGGACTGCACGAACGGCACTGCGTGACACAAATGGAAAAGTTGTGAATACGCTTTAATCGGACCTTCCTTGGAGGGAAACTAAACCGGGAAAATGTGTCTCACAAAATCTGCTTTGGTAACCAAACTGTGTCATCCCGAGAACTTGGCTGTAGTCCATTATAAAGCGACCAAAATGTGTGTCCAGCAAGGCCAAGTTTTAAAAAGCTTTCCGAAGCATCACAAGTCAGTTTCCTCTACCTTGCAATTGGAGGGGCGCCCACTCCCTCAATGTGACGTCCAGCCCCGCAAAAGAAAGGAACAATACATTTAATTTAAGGAATTTACATAATTTATACACAGACTAGTTTCATTTGTCTAAAACCCCATGATCTTCTTAAGCCGTAGCGTTCCGCTGTCCAGATCAATGACCGAACTCTTATGATCTGCTCTACGAGGGCGTGGCTTATCCATGCTTCGCACGCACGCACGAGGCGGTGAAAGTAACCCGAGTTGAGTCGGGTTAGCTACATGCTACGTACTTCCCAAAAACAAAAGATGGACAAAAGCTGGCCCCAAGAGGCCACATCTAGATGTTTTGGCACTAATAACCATGTCGCTATACAGGAACAAAGCAGTACAACCGAAAAGACAAAGGTAGTGCCAAAACCCTCAGACACAGCATGACTTTTAGAATCAAGAAATATCCACGTGACCGCGTCACGTCTGGGCTTAAATCCACTGCCACAAAGAGCTGAGATCTTAATATTCCCTGAACATTTTAGATTAAATTAATCTCTGAAACCACTACATTAATCGATATTCTTCTTGTTTGGCCTCTGCAAGAAACACGAGGGAAAAATGACCAATAGAGGCTATGCCCGGCGTATGCTTAGACCATAAACTACTGTAATGAAACCAGAACGGATGCAGCTCTCTCCAGCTTATAACCACGTGTTAATGATTAACCAGTTATTGATTATTCACTGTTAACTAATTCACCGTGTTCTCCCTTGCGTCAATTGCTAAACCCTTATGGAGGAGCAACATGCATACTTTAATGTGGCCAGCGACAGGAAATTGTGAGCAACTTGCATCCGTAGTATTCAGGCTAACACACTGACTCTCCACCTAAATCGTCTGATTTCACGGTTATAAATATGCAGTGATGCTGAATTTTACAGTACATGTAGGTCAGCAAAGAAAACTTTGTGATGACCAAAATCATTTTAGAGGATATGTTGCTAAAAATATTTAGGGTAGGAATGAATAGAAACAGCTTAGAGAGACCCTGAACAAGACAGAAATGGGAAAGAAAGAAAGAAATCACGACGTTAGATCGACATTTGCTAGTAATCATCATTTTATGTTTTTATAGATGTGTGTACAGCACAGCTTCTCTTATCGTTCTCACACGAGGGAAACTACTAGGAAGTTTACAGCCAATAAAAATCATACTGATGCATGACTGACGAGACAACCCCACAGATAATCATGTGACAAAAGCAGGCCTATCTGCCAGAACAGAATTATTCACTTTTATTTGTGTGCCTGAACTGACAAATCTAAGGTGAATGAACTTTAACGGTAAAGATTTGGACCCAAGCAAAAGGTTTTGATTGATGTTAGGAAAACTGTTTTAGACGTTTCACAAATTACATATTTGCCGATATGCTTTCTTATTGAATACCCTTCTCGCAAGATAGTTAACATATTGTTATTAAAGCAACAACATACTGAGAAAGGTTTATGATCACCAGATCATTATTCTCTTCTAAACAGGCCTTTAGTCATCTTTTATAATTCTATGGCATTTAGTCAATATCCTATTAATTAGAAGTTTTATGTCAAGCTACCTGAGGAAGGTTATATCTGAATTGATTGTATTGAGCATGAGATACATAAATGTCTTGATTATATAATAATAATATAATAATAAATGAGCATCATATGGAAATTATGCTACATGAAATCATCTTAATTACAGTATACCCTATTGAAGCAGGCTTTGATTTAATCTGAATGCTGTTAATTTCCTATTTTATGTTGATATAACCGACTTCAATGGTGCGTTAAGCAGCGTAGAAATGAGTTTCCTTCTACCGTTTACAATTTAGCGGCACCCTTCTGTTATGATTGTTCCTGCTTTGATTCAAGCTAACGTTACAGCCTAGTGTAAACATGAGGATACATGGGAAGTGGTTAGAACAGGTACCGTTATCTATACCGATTTCAGCAGGAAAAGTACAAAAAAGGTCAATATTCCAGCTCCGAATCAATGTATATATATATATATATATATATGTATTTAAGCAGCATTTCATTAATTGATTATGAAAACGAGGCAGCTTTCCTCTCGTGTTAGTATTAGCCGCCCAGTTAAAGGGCTAACTCTGTAATGCTAGCGTCACTAAAGTAGCAGCAAAGTAGTTTCACAAACTCAACCTACTTTAAAAGGCATCTACAGAAAAATATGGGTCAATTCTATTAGTGATACCGCCCGACACACTAGCTAGAACTTTACATAGATCACTATTGACGTGTACTTCACCAATGAAGTCTGTTGAAAGGAAATCATGCTAGCAGCTAGCCGGCTACCATAGCTAAGTTAGCCAGCTAGCGTTGATGGTAAATCCGACGGACGAGGAACTAATCTGTCACCCATCAAAACTGAGCGTCACGACACTTAAGCGATGTAACACTCTGCTAACAGGCTAGCAAGTTAATGTTGTCGATATAGCTAAACATTATAGTCCATGTTAATTAACCGAATGTTACTATTTATGTCTAAACGGCGCCGCTCACTTATGTAATACATTTTAACGAAGTGGCTAATTGTCATCTGTGCCACAATAACTCCTAGCTAGTGTTAGCTTGCGCTAGCAACGCCTAAAAAGACCGGTGCTGTGCCCGCTTGTCCACGTCCTGATCCACCCTGTTAAACGCAGGCTTTTTACGAGCCATATACCAACGAAATCCAATAAACGACACTGCTAATCGATACTCTTTAGTAACAGGCTTTCAGATCGATTTGAACGAACCTCTAGATATGCTTAAAAAGACATTTTATAGGAGCACTTCATACTCACTATTCCTTTATAAGCACCATCTTCGTTACCCCGCCTGCGGCTGCGCGCTGGAGTTTGACGTCACCGGATCATCAACAAGTTCGTTCCGCTTTTGAGAAAATCTGATTGGCTTGAAAAATCCCACAGGCCACACCCCCTTTAAACTTTAAACAGTAATAATTCAAACAGTATGATAGGCAGATTTACCTGCATCTGACACGATCAAATAAAAGGAATAATAAAATAAAAATAATTATTTGATATATTTGGCATCATGACATTTTGGAAATGTGGAAAGGTTAGGTGACTGAGCTATACACATTACTTTAAATTTACCTTATATCGACTGCCCATTTGGATTAGTGTTTGCTTACTTATAAAGCCCATGTGCTCGACCCAGAAAGGCGCAGGCATTTGAACCAATGGCCATTCTAGTTCCATCTGAAATTCAGTAGAGAAGAGTACTAAATGCAAGGAAGTAAATACAAGTACCACAAACCTACTCTAAAATGAAGTTCTTGTGTACATTTATATAGTTCCTTTCTAACAATGGATTATAATGTAGAATTGTGATAAGCATGGCCTCTTCTGCCATGTAAGGTTTTCTTGTGTTTATTAAAAATGGACACACCTTTAAACAGAATTTATTGCTTAATGCCATGAAAGCTAGACAAAGCGAAATAACTCTTGAATTTGTCAACAGCTTGATAACTGAGATGCCTCTTAATGTCTGGTCTTAATGCTAAATCTCATTAAAAAAATATGAAAAATGTTTCTTTCAATTCTTTCTCGGTTTAATCGTCTTTATAAAACACATAATAATTGGCAGAAAGACAGTTTACTTTCCAAAATAAAAGACAACTATATGCATTGATAATGACTAACAAAAAAAAATCAAATTCAACTTAAACCAATATAGCGAGCATCTGGGCCAGTATAAAATGTTCCCCCTCTCTCAGGCATTCGTACAGAACATGAGACGCTTGCTCTCTGGTTCAGTCATGAAAACACAATTTAACGTCACAGACTTCTCTTTCCGTTCTTCCAGCTCTCTCCGGACAAAGGCACAGTCACACAGAATGTCATACAAAAATCACTGTCAGTCCTTTTTAATCCTTTTTTTTCCAGCAGGTAGTGCTAAAAAGTAGGGCAGCTGACAAATGCACAGCTCCTGTCATAGTACAAACAGCAACAATCAAACAGTTTGAGTTCTATCTCAACATTTAGACGATGGAAAAAAGTGTTCGCTGGAGAGAAACTTGAAGCCATTCCCAGAGGGGAGTCTGATGCCTCCTTTAGAGTTTGAGGGAAGATTTGAAGATGGAGGGGGTCTCGCCTCCAGTTTCTGGTGGCCATTTGGTCTTTCGTCTGGGTTAAGATCCTCAAATTTCTCAGTCTCGTGTCGAGGTGAGAGATTGAGCAAACCCAAAACATCTTTCTGCACTGTGCTCATTCTTTTGTTCCCACCTCGAAGTAAACTGACGGGACAGGGCACCTCCTGTTTCGGGCCAGCGTTGGCCCAGAAGGTCTTTAGGTTATGAACAGCCTGTATTTTGTGGTCGTGTTTCGACTGGTTCAGTTCTGGGGTGTTGGCCGGGCTGGAGGAGGCTGAAATGGATCCCGTAGAGGAGTACGAAAGGGCCGGTGATGGGGCGCTGCCAGCAGGAGAGTGGGATGGAGAGATGTGGGCAGCGTAAGGTGAGGTAGGGTATCTGACTTTATGCTGAGGCTGTGAATGCACATCTGGGGAAACGGCGGGCGAAGGCGAACCCTGCCCTTTCACAGACAGAGAGGAAGAAGGAGAGGGAGGTGCCGGGCTGCTGTAGCCAGAGCTGATCTTCTGCAGTGATGAAGAGCGGGATGGCGGCTTAGGCCGGGTCGGGGGAGGCGTTGAAACAGAGGGGGAGAGTTGACCAGAAAGAGATAGAGGAGAGGAGGACGCTTTTAAACTCGCTCTACTCGGGGGTCTGCTAAACGCGCTGGTCTCAGAGGGCTGAAACCCCCGTGCGCCTCCAGTGGGAGTCAAAGTTGGGGTTGTGGGAGTGGACAAGGAAGGGGGCCTGGCATGTCTCTCATGTCTCCCCTCAGCCCCCCTTGCTGCCTTCCCTCTGGCGGTTGCTTTTTGCAGGCTCTCCACAGCTTGCATGTGGCTCTGGGTCTCCTCCAGGATCTTCTGGGCCAGTTCCTGGGGATCCAGTTGTCCCGCAGGCATCGTCCTCTCCTCCTGGGACTTGACTGTGCTGTCCGTCTCAGTGCTCGACTGGTCCGACTCAGAGCTGCTAATCTTCTCTTTTCCGGTCCTCTGAGGAGACGACCTGGGGAAATAAATGAAATTCAGTTGAGTGAATGAATCAGATCAAGCTAGAACATTTATATTCTCCTTTTTAGCTCTAGGTGTTAGATTGAGACAGAAGTCGCTCCAACCGGACCCAAGCCCTGTTGGACTGTGGTGTGGACAGATCGGTTTTTTTTTTAAATTTCTCAATCAATCATTGAGATTTTCCACGATCATCTATGATCGCCATGAGCCTAACTTAAGACCAGCAAAGTCCATCTGATTGGTCCAGGCTTCAAACATGATCAAAGTGCAATGAATATTGTCTACCGCAATAGTTTTAGGATAAGTGAAGACGCATCAAGAAGGGAATGCCAAGAATTTAACTGGAAGGAAATAAAACATAAATAAGAAAAGATAATTTGCTCTCGCTGGCCACTTATATTTAATAGAAGGCTAAATCATCGCGCCGCTGCTGAACTTACATTTCCTGGCAGGGTTTGAGGCAGGACGGAACCTTCAGGGGCAGCGCTGGAGCTTTAATAGGAGAAGTAGGAGTGCTGATGCTCCCCTTTGAGGAAATCGTAACGGGGTACCCGTGGCAACCAGCAGGCCCTCTCCCAGCACCTCCTCTACCTTGTCTGTGTCCTGCAGGCAGCGGCAGAGTGTCACACTCCCTCCTCCCTCGCCCCAATGGCTCACTGCTAATAATGGAGTAGCCTTCGTAATCCTCTTCCTCCCCTTCTCCTGCCAATGCCCCTCCGTGATTGGCGAGCCGACCCCTCGGCAGGCCACCTGAATGCCGGTGTGAGGCATAGAGGCCTCCGCCCCCGCGAGGTCCGTCTGGTTCCTGCTGATGCGAGCGCTGGCTGATAATGTCACTTCCTGCAGGCTCGGGCCGGGACAGGAAACTGAGCGAGGAAGCCAGGGAGCTGAGGCTGTAGACGGAGATGGCGTCACAGGAGAGGTTGTCGGGGCAGGCCGGGGGTAGGAAGGAGGGTTGAGGAGGGTAGCAGCTAAAGGAGAGGGGTAAAGAATGAGGCTGGGAGGCAGACTGGGAGGATGACAGAGACTCCAGGGAGGAAGAGCTGTCCATGCTCAGACGCTTGGGAAGCTCCGTTGAGTCTAAAGAGGGAGAAGGAATGGCCCGAGCGTCAGGTTGGAAGAAAGACAACGGCTTTGATTTGGTTATGAAAAAGTTGGGAATTATTTCTCACCAAAGAGAGCCAGAAGGGACTGAAGGGCAAAGTGCATGATGCGCCGACAGGCCTGCTTCCCAGTCTTCAGCACGACCTCCTCCTGGCCCACCTCACAAAGATCGAAGCCTGAGAAACAACGTGGAGAAATGAACCTCAATACATTTACCCAACGTTGGAGTTGATCCGGATACTCTCCCCAGCTAGAAAGAGTCACTTCCTGGATCTGAGTCATACCCCCCCCCCCCCCTTTAGCATGCCGGTCAACTCCTGTGTATATTCATCCGAATGAGGAAGTGAGCATGAGCAGAGATTAAAACAGATTGTTTTGTATCCATTTCTCTAAATTCAATATTAGACATTAAAACAGCCAGAAAGGGGACTTTGTTCAGGATCTGTCAACGTCACAAAGAAACAAAAAAAACCCTGCAGATTCTGAGTGTTTATATTGAGCTAGCAAACAGACAAAAACAATAACCCTCAGTAAAGTGTTAAAATGGCTTCCATGCCCAAACTGGCTCTGTTGAGGAAAGGGGGAAAAAATCATTCTGGATCCAGATCAACTCCAAACCAGCAACTTTTTTTTCCCCTTTCCTTCTGTTTAGTTCATGGAAACCTTCTCGTCATTTTATGGGGGGGGGGGGGGGGCATATGCTTAGAATTATATGACAGAGAACGTCACGGGGGGGGTATATGGGTAAGAGCTCAGAATTAAAGTCAAATGTGGTAAACTCCACATTTGAGGACTCACCAAGCGCAGCCAGGAACTCGTGACAGCCTGGAAGCCTCCAGAGCTGCACACTTATCGACACTTGAATAGGAGCCAGTGTAAAGTCTTGATCTTTCTCGGTCGACTGCAACTGCACCAGCACTTGATGAAGCTAAGAGGCAATAAGGACGGAGGGAAGAACGAGAGACGAACATGAGACCATAAACAACACATAAAATACAGGCGGGAGATTGAAGCAAATTGATGCAGCACCCTAAAGATATTTCTCGTCCCTGTCGGACGCCTTTGGCCAGTTTGATGTTGGAACTCAAGTCAGCAACGAAACACTTACCATTCCCACCATGCTTTTAACCGCCTTAGTGGGTGTGAGAGAAGAAGAAACAGAAATTTAGTGGTGCTTTTCAGCATAACTGCTGGGATTGAGACTATGCATGAATTATGATTTGATTATATGAATGATAATTGATGTTGGTCACGAGCTTTGGGGAGTGACCGAAAGAACAAGGTCGCGGGTGCAGGCGGCTGAAATGAGCTTCCTGGGGGGGGGGGCTCTCCCTTAGAGATCGGGTGAGAAGCTCAGTCATCCGGGAGGAGCTCGGAGTATAACCGCTGCTCCTCCGTGTCCGTATTTTCCTTAAATGCATGATAATATTTGCAATGCTGCGTTGGCCCTTTCTTCTTGAACCCCCTGGCAGGATTAACGGCGTGACTGCTGAACGCCACGGCCGTACCTTGTGAATGAGCTGCTCCCCAGCTTCAGACGTCGTGACCAGTTTGCAGAGAGCCTGCAGAGCAGGCGGAGTCAGACCTGAGGATGACCATAAAGCAGAGAAAGCATATCGTTTTTATCTACTACGGCTTTAAAAGGAGATTTTCAGTAACAGAAATACTTTAGTACCGAGCAGAGCCTGGAGGGTCGCGCTGCACTGCTGCAGTCGATCCCCAGGGTCAGACGTGGGGAAGAAAACCGCCGCGGGGAGGCCAGCACCGCTACCAGAGAAGTCCAGCCGGAAACCCACGGCAGACAGGAGGGCCTGCCACCCGGGAACGCCACCGACCTGAGAGAGCACAGATGAACTTAATGGTCAAAGAGCTGAGGGTTCATTGATTCACAAGCAACACAGCAGTGGATGAAGTCATTTAAAGAAGCTCCGACTTCGACAATACACCAGATCTGGTGGTTGTGTGTTTCTGAGCCCTATTTGTGTGTTTCTTAGCATTTGTTAGCATACAGCAGCTAAATAAAGATTACGCCCTCAAATACAAATTATAATCCATCAAATCTGGATTATTACCTGGTTCTACACCAATTCTAGATTTGTTTTTGTTTTTGCGTAATTTGATAAAATAAATAGATCCTCACAACATCATGGAACCCCCCGCCCAATAAATCCTTCCTGATACAGATCCTGATCTACACTTGAATTTATCGGATTTGGAAGATTCGAAAGCAGGACTTAAATTTGGATCAGCATTACATGTACTCAGGAAAAGATGCGAGAACTTCCAGCATCACAGAAGACACCGGCTTGAAGCAGCAGACACACACACACACACACACACACACACACACGCACACACACAGACCTTGTTCTCCACGCTTTGCTGCGACGTGTACATGGGGTTACACTGACCGCTCTGAATACGCTGCAGGGACTTCTCCACCTGTGGAGACAGTTCAGTCACCGACCAGTAAACAACCAAAGCTCACAAATACAGCGGCGTCATTCGGATCAGTGCGTCTCACCAGGTGCAGCAGCACTCGGAGGGCATCCCTGGCTCTTTCCGGGCACTGCAGGATCTCTGCCAGAGCTTGGCCCACCAGCGACATGGGACTGTTCAGCTTCACATCGCTGCCAATCAGCGTGTAGCCTGCGAGAAAACACACTGATGGCTTAGAGGCGTTTAGGCTCTGAAGCCAGGTCCTATCAGAACCATCGTGCATATGTCTGACGATCTGGTCGGGTTTATGTCTTGCTAACCAGCCCAGTTGGAAGGGTGCGAGAAGTGTCTGCTGGTCTGCAGAGTCTTCATCGCCTCGGTCAGCGCTGCGCTCGCTTTGGTCCCGTTGAGAAGCGCCGCGTAGAAGGCGTGCGTGAACACTTTGGAGGCCGCTACCGGCACGGGCCACAGAGAGACACACACACACTGGACCCCTGCGGCCAAGAAGGCCCGGGTGAGGCCCACCACCCCGTCGGCCGACACCCTGCTGCTGGACTCCGGGTACAACCTGAGCGTTGACAGGAAGCCGGAAGTCAGGAGGGTCGGTTTAACTCTAACAAGCTGCGGAAATGAAAGACCTTTACCTCAGAACCACAAGTCTGACGCTCAGGCACAGGTCCAGGATGTCGGCAGCAGTGAGGAGGAAGTCATTCAGCGGTGGACTGTCGCACATACTTTCCATGTCACACACACTTTCTCCATCCTCGCTCGTCTCGTCTGCGTGTCTCTCTGGGCTCCTGGTCTTTTCGCCCTGAGCTCCGGACGGGGACTTGTCCTTTAGTCGTCCCCCGGCTCCCTCGCCTCCTCTGTGCTCTTGGCCGGGGGCGAGAACCAGAGCGGCGAGCTTCCACGATACGTGCGTCGCAAAGTGAACGCACTCGGCCTGACTCAGCGCTGCTAAGACGCGCTCCTTTGTGGCATTTGCTCCAGTTAAGGGATGACATCCCAATTGCTCCCCCAGCCACAGAGCTTCTTCTTGGGCTGAAGGTAAGGGGCCCCACAGCCAGCGGTGCATCAGAGAGGGGGGCAGGCGGGGAGCCCCAACCACTGCAGCCACCGAACCCCCATCTGAGCAAAGTAAGGGGCCGCAGCGACGAGGATGAGGCTGTAGGTTGAACACAGGAATATTAAACGTACATGTTTTCTAGAAAAAGAATCTCTCACCCACTTTTAAATAATTAAAACCGCATTTTTTTCCTTGAGAAAGATGCTGAAACCAAATTCCCGGCCACTATATTTTACAGTGTAGAAATTGATAGACAAAGGAATCAAACAGATGCCATCGTTCAACAGGAATCATCTATTTTATGGCCTCGAGATGGTTTAGAAAGAGAGCAACAAATAGAAAAACAGTAATTGTTACGTAAAGGTTTACACGAAAGAAAGAAATGCTGAGAGGAAAAGCAGTAAAATCTCCATCTTTGTTTAGGCTTCGGTGTTTAGTAGCCTGTAATTTAACAATCCAAAATGGATTCTCTTTGGCTCAATTTACTCCGTCTGGCTCCTTTAATTTGGAGGATGGGATGTGGTCACTGCCAAAGGCTTGTAAATGTGGCTGAGTTCCTGTTGTGGACATCCTGATAGGGTCTAACCATGGCTGCTCCACGATCCTCGGACGGCGTATTTGTTTTCCATGAGATCGGTCTGAAGGCTCTACGCCACATTACAGTTTACCGCTCGCCATAACATGAAAATAACGGCATTTTAATTGTGGAAAAAAGGAAAGGATACATGCAGCCTACCCAAAAAGCGCCTCTAGCAATCTGAGTCCGGGAGGGTTTACGATTGAAAGAGCCAAAAATCAACGCTAATCATAAATCAATGTTTCAATCGACTTTAAAGGCCAGCTTCGTCTCAAAATGAAAATCACTCATCAGTTTTGGTGAAGTTTCTCGGCCCGCAAAACATTTCTGGAGAAAAGAGAAATGTTTGAACGCCGGTTCTCCAACAACTGCAGCAGATGGGGACTCATTTAAAGGTGCACCATAAACCGTGCTTATCGTAATCTTAGTCTCATAAAGCCCACAGTTGGATTTGAAACGCACCCAATCTGAGGAAGGTTGTAAAATCCAAACTGTTCAAGCGCTGCTAAACAAGATTTTACTTTCAAGGATTACGAATACGTGTGGATTTGTCTACCTTGATTGCGGCTCCCAGGCTGCCTAAAGAGGGCACAGAGATGAGACTGAACCTTTCATATAGGTACTCATTGGAGGAACTGCCTTTGAGCAAGGCAAATGGGATCAGGTACAACTCCCCCTCCAGCACCAACACCAGCTGTCTGTGTCTGCCCACGGGTCCGGCGCTGTGCATCAGGCCCTGGAGAGAACGCCAGCAAAACGTCAGAATGTCAGACATGCAAGCGCCTCAACGTACACGACGCGTTCCATGTCTTTACCCCTTCCATTGGCGAGATGAGTAAGTCGTAGAGGGCTCGCAGAGGAGGCTTGTTCACGTTGCTCAGCCGAGAAAGAGGCGACGACGAGCTGTCCTTCGCTGGCGACACGGTGGTGCTGTACAGGCTCGTCGCGCTCCGACAGCTCCTGAAGGACGCGCAACGAATAATTTACCGACATTCATCATTAAAGGCCACGGATTTGCATTAAACCATGGCAGATCACAAACCTGTTGAAGAGGTTGTTTCTGGAGACCATCCGGAGGTAGCCGGTCGGGTCGGCGGCTGAAGTCAGGTTGTTGCTCAGTTCCTCAAACTGCTGCTCCAACAGATCGCCGGCTTCACTCTCTGTCTCGCTGCCGGAGCAAAACCTGCAAAGCCGACGGCGTTATTATTACAGCAGGATGAACATCGCAAATAACTCGGCGATCAGGAACGTCTGGCATTACGAGCCGTTTACTTTCTGCATTAGTCATTTTAATTATGTTCTATTGGCTGAGGTGACTTAAGCTGCTCGTAGATGATGAACAGAAGTGAAAATAAAAGTCTGAACAGCGCCCTCTGTGGCTACATGTTGTAGCTACATGATGATTTAATGATTCTTCAGTTTTGATCTCCCGTGGGACCAATGCCCCCCCCCCCCCCCCCATGACGATAACCCACAGGACGGTGAGGATCCACGTTTCCTCCCTCACCCTGACTTGTTCAGAGGTAGCCAATAGAACCAACCTGCTGTCGTGGCTGTCCACTCCGAGGGCCTCTCTGGCGTTGTCAATGTACTGCTCCAGAGACAGAGCGCCTCCACATGCTCCTCCTCCTCCACCCTGCGGGCTCCCGCTGCCTTCCTGGAACTCGCCGGCCTCCGCTCCGGCGTCTCCGAGGTAGACCTCGTTAAACTTCACGATACCTGTTGAAGCATTGCGGGAAGAACGTGGGTGAATTAGCGTCTGACACAGTTTAGCTGTGTTTCCTGACATGGACGTGACAGATGGCGGGCGTGGCGCGTTCAGGTGTGTGCGCACCTGTCCCCGGAGATATCAGCCAGCTGTACAGAAATCCACCAGCCAGGGAGAAGTAGAGGACCATAGCCCTCTGACCGTTGACCGTCTCCAGGATGTGCTCCACGGTAACGGGGATATAGGGCTCAATGCTCGCCGCTTGCTGACTCCCTTTCTGTCGCTCGATCAGGAGGTCGGCAAAGGCACGCGTTCGTCCTCGCTCCGCTATCGCCAGCGCCTCGTCGTGGCGGCCTGGAACAATGGCGGAAGATGAATTCGACGGGGAGCGGGAGAGTAAAAATGAGAGCGAAGAACGCCATCGGAACAAAGCGAGGCGCAGAGATTCTAACTAAAATAGCAACTCCACAGGAGAGGAATTCACCGAGGCTGACGAGGACCCGCTGGAGAGCCTGGTACGAGCCGGTTTGCAGATCAAACAGAGAGAGCTTGTAATCCATGCTGTGCTGCGTCTCATGACGGATGGTCTCAAAAATCACGGAGGCTCTGTACAACTGCAAAACAGCAAACATCACGTTATTACACACTTATACAGGTGTAATAACAGCGTTAAAATGGGTTACGGTTTCTGACCCGTTTCCACATAATAGTCTTTTAAAGGAAGGCCTGCAGTTTTAAAGCTGACCACTGGAGGGCACTAGAGCTACACACAACAATCTGAAGAATTAAACCTGCCAAAAGAAGACTGGAAGAATATTTTTAAAAGGTTTAATGAAGTGAATTAAAATGCAGAATGAAATAGCATTCATGATTAGTTTTTTTTAATTTTGTTTTTCTTCTTAAAAAAACAAATAACTTTTACCATCTTCTTCTGCAACAGAATGAAACTCCAGAAACGTTTTTTGCGACTTCATCCGACCCTCCACCTGCCTGCCGGTGAGCCGATAACGGCTGGATCATGCACCGGGTCGTGTGAGCGTGTAACTGACCTGGTGCTGGGCCTCCTCCAGGTTCCCGCTGGCCCACAGAGACAGACCCAGGCGATGACGTATCCGAGCTTCATCTTCTCTGCGACCCAGCTGCTCCGCCAGACGCAGACCTGAGGAGAGGGACAGACAGAGCGCAGAGATCAAATGCCGGCCCCCCCCCACCGGAGGCCGATCTGAAATCAGCTCTTTGAAAAACTCTCCTGACAGCCACTGAGCTGAGGGCGCTGACGCTCGGTTTCCCCCCCCTCATCGCTCCTTTTGTCTTTGGACCTGACATCTCGTCAGGATGACGCTCTGGTAGCTGCTCCTCGGTTTGTCTCCGGACAGGTTTCGTCCCTCCTGCCGTGCGGCGGCTTCTAATTACTCCTCATTAGCCTCTCAGATTGAGCAGAATCTCATCAGACACCGAGTTTCGATTCACGCCTCTCCGTCTGGCCCGGCGATGTTCGGTGTCTGCGCTTCTCTACCGTCGGCAGCCGAGGTTAATTAAAGGCGGCGCTTCGGATGACGCCCCAGCGCCACCCTCACGCCGCCTCGCCGGTGAAGCGCTCGCAAGCTCGGAGTTAATGATCAAATTCAAACTCCGGACGCTCTGTGGGTCGGGTGACAAACTGTGACTGATTCGGCACATGTTTGACAGGTTTTAGTGTGTGTGTTTTTTTTTATGCATCATTATTTTCAATGGGAGGCGAGGAGTGATGGAAACGTTCACAGTTGAGCGCTTCATTGCAGTTTGTGAAGTTAAATCAAGATGGATTATTGGCAATTAGCGGAATGACTCAAGGCTCAATGTCAGAGCGACGATCTTTCATGCGTCTTGACAGTCTGAAAAATAAAACATTATAATGTAATATTCCTAAATGCAGATAAGGGTGTTTGTGTCAATGGGACCCTCAGTGGAGTCTGCCAGGCTGCGGGTGGGGGGGGTTTAAACTGAAACCGCTTCTCATCACTTATCTGATAGATGTTAGACTGCTCTTGAACATAGTAGAGGAGTAGAAATGCAGAGACGTACCGCCTTAAATAAATCATTACCTGCACCAATGAGAGTCGGAGACGCGTCTGTGACAGTTTGTTCAGCCGCAAGAAATCCGGAAAAACTGTCAAATGAATTCTGATGACATTTTGTGTGGAGGCGGAGATCCAACGAGAAAGTTGATTAAAGTTTGAGGCAAGGATTCAGAATCTGGGATTCATTTTTTCACTTTCTTTTTTTACGATTTTGTCACTTTCATAAAACAACAACACAAGGTTAAAATGAAAACCCAGAGCATGGACAAACTGGTGGAGTTTCACAGCGACTGGATTCAGCTGTGGGAGATCAGATCAAAACGTTGGGTTTTTTCTCTGATTCCATCTTTCTCACTTTGGGCTGTATGATTGTTTTCAGAAATAAAGTTGAGTTGACGAATGATCCATCGCTTTGATTTTTACTGGCGTTTCAAACACAGAGGAGTCAGTGCTGCTGATCTGACCTCAGGCTCCTACCTTCCTGCAGGTACATCACGGCTTGTGCATAGTTTTGCAGAGCATGGTGTGTCCTTCCCAGGCTCCCGTAGGCCAAGGTTTTAGCTACGAGATCATTGGTCTGCGCCGCCACGCTCAGGTGCTGCTCCTGGTAGACCACGGCTCGCTCGTGGTTCCCTAGAGCCTCGTAGGTCAGGCCCAGGTTGCCGTAGGCTCGCCCCTGGCTCCTCACGCAGCCGGTCTGCTCGGCGATATCCAGAGCCCGCTGGTGCCACTGCAACGGGACAGCGCCATTACTCCACGGGATACATTTGAATAACTTCTCCTTCAGGCTAAAAACAACAACCTTCGTCTTTGTGTTTCTTACCCTCCTCTCTTGCCGTAGTTTTGTCCATACCTTTCAATGCCTTTCTCTGAGTACTGTGTGTGTGTGTGTGTGTTATTCTGCAAAAGTGGCTCGAACTGAAACTTTATTTCATTTCACTGAGAGTGGCAGAATGTGGACGCAAATCTTAAAGCAACAAAAATCCAACACTTCCTGAAAATGTCACCGAGATCCTGTCCGTCCCTTTCTGCGTCACAGACAGACAGACAGACCGACAGATGAACGCGAAAACATAACCTCCTTGGTGGAGGTAATTATTATCGATCAAAAAGCCTGCGTGGAGTATCTCTCGGCAGAGCCCAGCAGCTCCTCTGGATGCTGCACAGAACTACTGACCCATTTCCAGTCTCGATGCAGAGCTAAGCTAAATGTTCTCAGGTGAGACAAGAAGACAAGAAGAAGACGCCGAGTCATGGTGCACGAATGCGGCCCCAACCTGCAGCGCCGTCTCGTTGTCGGCCATCAGCTGGTAGACGCCTCCGAGCGCATCGCTTGCCTCGGCTTCCAGGGATTTATCCTGACAGGCAAAGCAGGAATTGCATCACTTTTAAAAGTGCATAATAACACCTGCACTAATAGAAGGCTGAGTTTGCGCCGTACCCCTGCTGTGTGAGCGATGTTGAGCTGGTGCTCCAGGCAGGACAGGGCCTGCTCATAGTTGCCCAGCTGGCTGTGCAAGGTGCCCAGCTCCCAGTACGCCTGAGCCTTCCCCCCACCTTCCCCACCCAGCTCATGGGCGACCACCAGCCGCTTCTCGAAGCAGACCAGCGCCTGCTGAAGACTCCCCGTGGCCCTGAGGAGGAAGGAGAAACACAGAAAGGGCATTTTGATTTGCGACAAGCAGCTCCGTCTCCTCTTAGAGAAAATAAGATGCACTTCCAGAGCACAGAGGAGACGGTGACAGACGGAGAGCCTGCCTTCTGTCACTGCTTGTACCACAAGAACCCAGCACGGGGGAATCGCCCTCCACTCATCAGCGCGGCTGCCTTTGTTTTTTTACTATTATTACTGCGAATTCAATTGTGATTATTTGTTGTTTTCATTTTTTTTTATTACGGCTCTAATTTGAAACGCTCGAGGCAGGAGAAGCTCATTTCAGATTCATGCATGAATGCTGCTCCTCTATTGCACAAACATAACCAAGCTAATGAAGAACATAAACGCATAGATGATGTAAATATTAACACAAATGTCAAAACAGCAGCAAAAAAATGAATAAAACTTGTCCATGCGGCATTTTAAAGACATCAAACCCACATCGTTCTCATCGCTGCCTGTGTCCCAGCATGTAAATGAGTATTTAATGCAGTTTTCATATATATATATATATATATATATATATTTAAGTATTATTACTTAAACACTGCGCTCCCTACCTGTGTGCATTGGCGAGTCCTCTGTAGGCTTTCTCCTGGTCCTGGACGTGGTGGAGACTCTGAGCCACCGCCAGGTACTTCTCGTAGTTCTGGATAGCCTCCTCGTAGTCCCCCAGGGCGTCGTAGCAGTCTGCCAGGTTCCCATGGGCCCGACCTCTGTCCAGCACGCTCTCGGCCCCGCTCAGCTGCTGCAGCATGGCCAGCTGCTGCTCAAAATACCCAATCGCCTCCTCAAACACCCCCATGTTCATCTTGGTGATTCCCATGTTCCCGTGGACTTGGGCTTCCAGACGGGCATCCCTGAGTCCCTGAGCCAGGCCCAGCTGGGCCTCATAACACTGGAAGGTGGTAGCGTAGTCCCCCAGGGCCATGTGCACTGCCGCCAGGTGGCCCAGGGCCCGGCACTCCCCCTGCTGGTCGCCGACGTCCTTCCGAACCGTCAGCTCTTGGCTGTGGAAGGACAACGCTGCATCGAGCTGACGCAGCAGCCTGGATGGCAAGCACGGGGGGGAAGAAGAGGTGAGAGAGGGAGAGCAGAAGAGAAAGCACACAGCGGAAGCGTCGCTACCTGTGAACGGATCCGAGTGCCGAGTAGGCGTCGGCCTCCATCTTCAGGTCGCCGACCTTCTGGGCCAAGCTTAACTGCTGCTGGTAGAACCTCACCGCTGCTGGGAGATCTCCCCGGCACACACACACGTCCCCCAGGTTCCCAAAGGCCCTGAAAACAGCCTGCAAATATAAAGCTAGGCCGATCAACGTACAGCTCAGGAGCTTCCTGGAACTTTGTGGAGAATAAACGGCGCCGGTGGGGGGAGACCTGCGTGTTGTCCAAGGCTTGTGCCAAGGAGAGCAGATATCTCTGGCACTCCTCCGCTTTGCTGAACTCCCCCAGCGCTTTGTGGGCCAGGCCAAGGTTACAGTAGGCTTTCGCCTGCGCTAACTTGTCTTGGAGGTCCTTCGCGGAGGCCAGATCCTGCTCATAATACCTGCGCAAGTGGGTGAGGGAAAAATGCAAAGCACGGCTTTGGAATTTACACATGAAAGCACGGAAAGCCACTTCAGAGGAGACGGGAATTTGAATTTATGCGCGCAAACACTTTTGCAGATACAAAACAGCTCATTAAAGCATCGTGACATTAACTGCTTGCTGCAGCTTGTTCTTTATTCCTCTTAGGAAAGATGCAAAATGAGCCACCTTTGATTCTTCAGTGTAAAATGAAGTCTGAGGGGAATGGTTAAACGCTGCGCCGTCTTTATGGATCTCGTGTTGCGGATCTTTCTTGCCAAAGTTCCTCACAAGTCAATTAAGGTAACAAGCTTACTGAGCTTGTCCCTTTAAAAGCCATGCAGAGGTTGCGGTTTGTGTGGTTTCCTCCCGTCTCTGACCTGACGGCGTCTCTGTACTGTCCGAGGCAGTAGTGGGCATAGCCGAGGTTGTGGCAAACCTTTCCCTCCCCCTCCAGATCCTGCAAACCCGGGGCCAGAGCCAGGAACTGCTGGTAGTACGGCAAGGCCTGCGTGTATTCTCCCCTCCAGCTGTGGAAGTTCCCCAAGTTAACTGTAGAACGGAAGATTAAAAGAGAGCGTTTACATCTCAGACATCTCCACTATGCCTACGACGGATCTGTTTCTGAGCTTGCCTAGCGCTCGCGCTTCACTTTGGGAGTCTCGGAGCTCTCGTGCAATGCTCAGGTGGTGAAGGTAGTGCTGGAGCGCTCGATCGTGGGCGCCCAGAGCCTGGTAGGCCACGGCGAGGTTGCCGTGCGTGGAGGCCTGGGACGGACGATCGTTCACCTGGAACGCAAAGAGATTTTCGCAACTTGGTTTTGTAAATCTTTCTGCTTTCTTTGCAAGACGTGCGAGGAATTCACCTCCAGCGAGATCTGCAGCTCTTGCCGGTGGAAGCGGACAGCTTGGTCGTGGATGCCGAGCGCGTGGTAGGCGTTGCCCATGTTCCCGAACGCCCTCCCCTGGGCCGCGTAGTCGCTCAGCTCCTGGGCGAAGGACAGGTGAGCTTTGTGGAGCTTCAGCGCCGCCTCATACTCGCCCTTCATCTGGTGAATGATGCCTGAGATGAAGGCGGGGAGAAGGAAAAACTAAGATGCTGCTGAGAAACTGTAATTCCGATGAGTACAGCGCTGCTTAGACTTCACCCAACACGGGTTGGAAATTCCCAAAATGAAGCGCACACATATGTGCATGCATGGGAGCATGAATGCACAAGGTCTTAGAAGACGCCAGTGAATAATCGAAAGGCTCTGCTAGTCTAATAATATCTGCACATCCTCTTTAGCGCATACGCAGAGTTCCTTCATCTTCATCTCGTGGTTATTGTTTTTAAATGTTTATGAATAACGTGATTACAAACCGATTAAAGACTATTTCAACTTCCCTGTAAACACTTTAACCGGGTTATGTTGTTGTAATTAAGGTCCGAATCAGCGCAAAGTAGATTAACATTGAATGAAACAAATTTAGGTTAGTTGGCATGCTAGTAGCATTATTCCTACACAAAGACACAGAGGGGGAGCCGGGTGAGGAGGGGGGAGAGGGATGCGGGCGTGTCGAGACGCCAGATGGACCAGTCACATGAGGTTTACATGTCAGACTGCGCAGAGAGAGAGAGAGAGTGGCCGGCTTCCAGGTTACTTCTTATGGTTGGTGCATAAAGATACCAAGAACAATGTAGAACCTTTTGATGATGATCCAGATCAGCATGTGGACCCAATTAAATCCAGTTACAAGGGGAATGAGCTGCTTGCCGGAGGTCTGTGATCTCTGAATGCTTTTCTAGTTTAAAATATGATTATTGATGGCTGCCATTTATCTATCGAAGGAAAGGAAAGGAAAAATAAAGAAAAAAGACATGTGGAAAGATAGCAAAAAAGAAACAAAGTAGGAAAGGAGAGGATGAAACAATAGAGAGAAGGAGAATGGGAGGAAATAGGGGAGGGAAGAATAGACAAAATGAGGAAATAAGGGAGGAAGTGACACTAAAAAAGAAACATTTGTGAAGCAAAAACTGTTGATGACGGTAGGAAATAAGTGACAAGAGAAAAGGGGTGAGATGAGGAAACGAGGGAGGATAAAAACCCAAAGCGAGGAGGCAACTGAGAAGAGGAGGATATAAGAGAGGAGCAAGAGAACAGAGAATGAGAGGAGAGGAAAGGAGGAAACAAGGGAAGAGCGGAGGGCTGTCACGTCAGCAGTCAGCTTGAGAGGAGAGCATCATCCATAAATGATGGAATGAATCATTGATCTGAAGCGCAGCGCCGCTGTCAGCCGTTGCTGCATCAAACAGTCTACTGCTGATGATGTCACACCGCCAATGATGGCGAGAACACAAGACGCTCACACACACACACACACACCGCAGTGACCTGTCCACTCAGCGGTGGAGTCAGGTTCACCGCCGCTCACATATCACCTCGGCCGCAGAAAACAAAACCCGCTTAATAAAACATGAGCGCTGATTGGCCGAGGGAGGCGCCGCTGCAGTCATGTGATAGCGCCTCAGAAAGCAGATCAGGTGACGGGGGGTTGAACAAGCCGCAAGTCTGTGAGAAACCTTCGCTGCCTGTCGGTGAAATAGTTCAGACACCATCTATAATAAGCTGCAAGAGACAAACAATGTCGCCCGTGGTGTCCCAGGTGGCGTTTATTATATCGACTGTCTTTGTGGTTATTTTAACAATCATCCTGCATTTTTATTAACAGCAAGCTTCCAGCACAGATCACAGCGTGCACCGAATACAAACCAGGCTTTTAAAGGCTTCTTCCTAGCAGGGTTGTTGTTGTTTATTTATTTATTTTAATGGTGGAAGGTAACAAGTTTGTTTGTTTGTTTCCTGAACAGGAAACACTGAGGAGGGGCGGGGCACAGGTCAGACAAGAACCAGGTGCAGCGGCACCTACCCAGGTTGGACGAGGCCCGGCCCTGAGCTGCTCGGTCCTGCAGCTCCCGGGCCAGTTCTAGCTGGTGCTGGTGGTGCTGGTGCGCCCTCTCCAGGTCCTGGGGGGGGAGGTCAAAGAATAAAACATACCCCATAAATATCCCCTCATAGGACAATATCAACAGTTCAGATGAGTTTAAACCAACCTGCATGCAGCGGGCAGCGTGGCCCAGACCAGCATAAGCCCTCATCTCGATGGCCCGGTCCCCCTGCTCCTGGGCCAGCTCCAGCACGCGCGTGTGGTAGGAAATGGCCTTGTCAAAGTCTCGCCGAGAGTGGTAGGCGCTGCCCAGGTTGCTGTACGCCCGCGCCTCCTCACGCCGGTTCTCCAGAGTCTGCAAAAAAAAAAAAAAAAAAATAAAAAAAAACATCACACACACAACAATTAGCATTTTGTGTGACTGGCCGTGAAAGATAAAACAGAACCCAGAACAGAAATATTCAGACACGACTTCGAACAAGGAGATTTTGAAACCCGTCGTCGCCGCGTTCTGTACCTTTGCAATGTCCAGGTGCTGCTCGTGGCACTGAACGGCATTGGCGAAGTCTCCCAGCGCCGTGTACACGGCGCCCACGTTGCCCAGCTGGCGAGCCTCTGACAGCTGGCACTGGGTTTGCCGCGCCAGCAGCACGCACTGCTTGTGGCTCGCCAGGGCGTTGGGGTAGTCGCCGATCGCCGTGTAGACGTGGCCCAGACTGCTGAGGGCGTCAGACGCAGCCTGAAAGCAGAAAGAAACGCTGGGGTGAGTGGGACGGTCCGCTCTGAGGCCGGGGTCCCGTGAAGGCAGACCTTTTTCAAAACACAGACAAAAATAAAACTTATTTTCTCAGCAGAATAAAATAAAACTGAAGTTTGACTGCATTTAAACCCACCTTGAACATTCCTACAGCGACCCAGCCCAACGCCACGTCCTCCCGGCCCACCAGTCAGACACACGGGAGGACGTGAAGGCTAATCTTTCACACCTATTAGACCTCGCTGTGACAGCCTCGCCCTGCTGCAACGCCGCTTAGCTTCTCGTGGTGCCGTTATTACTCTGTCTAACTCGGCACAGAAGACACTTTTATAACACTTTGAGCCGTCTAATGATGTCTAGCGCCGGTCTCCCTGCTAATTACCGAGACTCTTCACACAAAAGGTACCATGCAAATCACACACACACACACACACACACACACACCATTCCTCTGATCAGACGGATAGAGATGAGAGATGGTCTCTGCATTCCGTCTCTCGCCTTGCTAATCTGACTCCTGCCTACTCATTTGCAAATTGATCTTAAGGTTATTTTTTTTTGCATTGATCTTTGCTCGGCGGAGTCATGGGAAATAGTCAGGCAGCCGATTTCGGATCATAAACAGAAAAATTACGACAAGCGCATCAAATGGCACGCATCGCCGTGTATGCAAACACAACACGAGACACACAAACGAGTCGTTTTCAGGTCGGCGGAGACACAAAACCTGCCGAAGTGTGAAAGCTCAAGTAAAATAAAATCCACTGTATGCGGAACAACAAAGGCAAATGAATAAAACTAAACGGACCACACGTCTTCAGGAATCTCTACATATTACATTTGCAGCCACGCAGGCGCCATGGCAACGGCAGCCGACACTGCATCTCCACTTCACGTAGCATCTGAACTATTCTCATCTTTTATTGCTGATCGATTGTCAAGATTCCCATGAGTAATCAATTGGCAAGTGTCCAGAACTCAATCAGAGTCGTCCCCCCCCCCCTTCAGAGGAAACATGGGCCCAGAGATAATCATTATAATTTGTTTACACCTGTGAAGACACAGCGCGATGCAATTATCAATAACCTCCGTCCTGCGGTGGAGTCCGTACGAAGCAGCGCCTTCATGCAACCACGGTGACGGTAATGCTGTTAGAGGCCTTCTGATGGTGAACGGCACGTCGTTCAGATCCCTGACTGGTGATGGAGGACGCGCCGACCCGGTTACAGCCCGTCTACCCAGACGTCGTTATTCGGTGAACGGGGAGCGGATGGAGCTGCTTCGCACGGCCAACCAGCACGTCGCCGGGCCACACATAGACAGGCAACCATTCACGCACACGCACACGCACACGCACACGCACACGCACACGCCCACGCACACGCCCACGCACACGCACACACACACTCATACACGACAGACGGATTTGGGGTAATCAATTGACCTAAATTTCATGTTTTTGGAGGAAACCCGAAGAAAAACCGCGAGGACACGGGGAGAACATAAAAGCCACAAATGTAGGATTCGATCCAGGTACCTGCTCTTGCCGTGAGGCAACAGCGCTAACCACTGCGCCAACAGGTTAACGAAATATACGCATGTAGAGAAAAATCCTCTTAAACAACACACCTGCATCGAGACACGTTTATTTCGTGCCACCTCTTGACATTTAAACATTTACTTCATCTCTCCTGAAATAACGGCTGCTTCGTTTTTTAATATTCTCTCCTTAATCCTTTTGATTTCGCCAGTCTCGGACCAGACAGAGATACCCGACCTTAACGTTCCAGATGTTTCTGTGGAGCCTGCTAACAAATATCTCACTTGAACCGACATTGTGATTTAACCCCCGGCTGCCTGCCTCCATCCTGCTGGTGATTGAACATCAGACCATCGTGAACCGATCATCCTCGGATCTGTCATTCCCTCCTCGCGCAGCAGGAGATCTCATTTCCTCCTGACGGTTAAAAGCCCACATTTTGGGGGCTGATTGAGCATCGCTCTATTCCAAACCTCGATGCGTCTCTCGGTCGGTTTATTGAGCTGAGGATGATGCCGCCGCTAATCTCTCTAATCTCTCTCTGTCTCTATTTGTTTCTTCTCTTCTTTTCTCATTTGTTAGATTTAAAGGTCCGTCTTTTCCTTCCTCCACCTTTTAAATCACGCTTTCTTCCCTTTTTTTTCCCCTTCCCAATTGGATTCTTCCTGCAGCACAACACATTACGATTCAGATTTAAGGACATTCTCTTCATCTTCCTCACTCTTCCGTGCATACACACTGAGTATCGGCTCCCAGATACAACATGATTGGATTTTTTTTCGTGTGTGTGTTTTTTGTGTCCTTGAGGGAAATCAAAACACTCATCTGGCCGGTTGACTGTACACACACAGAGGCCTCCATGCCATTTATTAAATCTCCTTTTCCTGCCTCGGAGACGTGTCAACCGGATTGTATGTGTTTACACTCATCACTTTGCTGGGAATTGGGAATTGGTGTGCGCCGTCGTCTTTTGGTGAACACATAGAAGCAGAAATGAAAAGAGCACAGTGTCGCGTTGTTAATTAGAAGAAGTAAATTCCTCTAAAGGTCAGTCCGGCCGCTCCCAGTGACAGTTAGCATTCATTAACCGCCTGCTTTAGAGGAATCTGCTGGAGAGCGTTTGAACTACGGGATCAGTTTGTCCTCCCAATTCCAGGTAGAAGAACAAATAAAAGCAAATTCACTCAATATCTGCAATAAAGCACAATTTTAAAGTAGTACTTTACACCAAAATAAAACACACCAACTTTAACTGTCCCTCAGTTGGATGGATGGTCTTGTGCTGGGAAAAGTGCATTTTGATATTCTCTCTGCAAAAAAACAGTTTTTGGCAGAGAGTAGTCATTCTTGTATTTTATGCTGACTCACTATAAAGTAGATGTTTTTTTTTTTTTTATAAATTCCCAAATGATAATTTTGTTAAATTCTAATTAAAGTTGGACTTTTGAGCCCAAGAATGTTTTGTCTTGTCAGAACAAACTGACAAGAATTTCAATTTAAAATGACGCGAAAACCGAATGAAGGAGCAACTTGAATTTTTAATGACTTAAAAGACTGTGATTAGTAAAATCGTTGCTCATTGATTGATAGCTCCATCTGCGCTGAATGCTAATGTCTGGTCGTGCTCAGCATCCTCTTTTGTTGCCCGTGCTTGTCTTTGTTTGGAAGCTTGTAGTCTGTAAACACAAACAACCACATGCAACGCAGCCGAGTAAACACACGTACGTGTATCCGTGGGGATGACCTGCCTGAAGCACCTCTGAGAAACTCAATAATCACCTGCTGACAGCCGGTGGAGGCTCAGACACAGAAACTCTGCCTGGGTTCTGCCTTGTCCAAGGCGAACGCGCTTAAAATGACATCCGTGTGCACAAAAATAAATCTGGGTGCGGCTCTTCGGCCGAGAAATATGTGTGAACGGGGATAAAAAACGCTGGATGGAGATGAACTCCGTCAGGTTGTTTAGAGGCAAATGAAACCTTCTACAGGCGAAGGATCGTGAGATTAAAAAACGTGAAATCCCTACATTTGATTAACGCACTCATCTTGGGAGCCGTTCGGCGGCGGTAAACACACAACGCCACCCTGACGGCTTGACTTTGTGTCATGGAAGACAGAAAGGGGCCAGGGTCTAATCTGTAGCAGCAATCTAATTAACTTCGTGTTTCACAACTGTCCAAAGAGCTTCAGAAGAAAGTCGGCGAGCCGAGCGCCGGCCCGAGGGGAAGAAAAAGAGCTGCCGAGAAAACACGAGAGAGGCGTTATTTTATCTTCACCCTTATTTTAGTTTCTGTCGCTACTCTACTTCTCATGCACATCTTCTCATTTTATGGTTTGCCGCGTGTCATTTCTTTCCTCCTGCACGGAGCGTGCAGAACAAATAAAGGTTATTATCATCATGAGGACTGGTAAACGCGTACGGAGACGCTCCTCCAGGCTTTTGTGACGCCCCCGTTAATATCCTTGAGATTTAAAGCGTAGAAATGTCGTTTAAGCGACTTCTTCACACTTTGAAAAGCAAACTCCTGCGTCCAGACGTACCTCTCTGTCCTTCAGCTTCATGGCCAGCACCAGCTGGTTCCGGTGATTGGCCAAAGCTTCTCTGTAGCTGCCTTTGGAGAAGAGGGCGGAGCCGAGGTTCCCGTGAGACCGGCATTCACCCGGCTGGTCACCTGTTGGACGAAACATCCGTTACAACGGATCCACCTGCAGCCGGGCTGTCCGCACTGCCGCCTCCTGCCCCCCCCCCCCTCCCCCACATACCTAAGGTCTTGGTCACCTCCAGATCCTGCTGCATGTGGGCCATGCTCTTCTCCGCGTTACCCAAAGACCAGTACGCCGAGCTCAGGGCCGAGAAGACCGAGCCACGCAGCTTTATCGAGCACGTGCCGATCTTCAGCCCCGCCTCCAGGACCACGACCGAGGCGGCGTGGAAGCCGTGGGTCAGCAGCTCCTGACCGATGACGGACACGACCACGAAGGGGCTCTTGTCCAGCTTCATCTTCTGGAGCTGCTGGTAGGTGGGCTCCAGGGAGTCTGGGGGGGGGGGGGGAGCAAAGACACTGATAAGGGAACACAAGTGATCAGTTATCAATATTATTAGGACAGCACGGCGTGATATCCATGAGGGACGGCTCCTGATGGGTCTTTAATGGATCCTTAGAACTTCAAGGTGCTCTGGGGTCAGTGCTGCTTTCAGTCAATCACTTCTGGGGGGGCAGCTTTAATCTCTGGCCCTGAGCGTCACAGTGACGGAGAGCCGAGCTGTGACCTCTGGGTTTCACCACCTCTGCTGCACAAAGGCTCAGTTCATAATGAAGACAGACCGGTTTTATTAAAAGCCAGGAGAGGAGCGCTGAAGCAACAATCGGTCCACATCGGCCCCACGCCGGCTCAAGCAGGCGGTTTTAGCGTCGGCCTTTGCGGATAGCACCGTTAGCTGAAAGACGGCAAGTGATTCGAGACTTAGCAAACGCCCCCCCCCCCCCCCCCGACAGGAGCGGCGTGGATCGGATCAACTTTCTGAAAGCCGGCCTCACTGATGCGCCCACAGAATATGATTCTGGAGATGGATTCCCAGGAGGACCCCCCCCCCTCCTCAGAGCTGTTACTACCCCCCACCTCTATTTGTTTTCTGCTGTCCTCAGGCCAACAAACAAGCTAACGCGTTTGATCACACAGTCTTTTCCAAGTCTGGCTGAAGGAAGAACAAACAAATGCAGAGACTCGGTGGGAACGGGAACGATGCCAAACCGGGATTTCGGCTTTTCATCGACGCGTGTCACTTGGATGAACTCGTCTTCCTCACTCAACGAAACCCTCGTCACAGCGGATGTGACTTCAGGCAGCACGAGTCGTTTGCCTTCGTTCAGCGACCGCCAGCATGTTCAGCTCTGACGTCTCTGCGCTTCCTGTCCCGTTTCATCTGACCTGCTACATCTCGTCTCCCTCCGTCGCTTTTCTCTCATCTCTCTCTTTTGTCACATCAAATGCGAATTGTTCTTGAGCGCCGAACCGTCGTCAGACGCTTCTTTTCACATCCCCAGATGCCGAGGAACCTTTCTGAATAAAACAACAAAGGGAAACGCGGCACCTTCGCGGTTCCTCCGGCGCGCTCGCTCTCCTCTACCGCGAGTTTTAAGACGCGAGGTTGCTGTTGAGGAGACAAAACAAAATTCCATTTCAGACGAGCGAGGCGGGAGGGACCGACAGGCGGCGGGCGGGCCTACCTCTGAGCGGGGATTTCATTGCCGCCTCCACCATGCCGACCAGCAGCTGAAGACTCTTGGGGTCCTGGGCAAGGCCGGAGGCGAATGCTGCCAAGGCGTCGGCGTGGCGACCCAGGTACTGCAGCGCAACCCCCTGACGAAAGTAGGCCTGCAAGATGAAGAAGAAAGCTAAATGTTCTGAGCCACTCGCGTTTTCCTGTGGAGTTTGTGGAGGAGCGGCGTCAGTCGTAGGTCCTCGATATCGAGAAAAGCACGTGTGATTTATTAACGTCGTGGTTAATAATTGGTTTACAGGGAAATTAGAAACTTTTGCAGAAATCCTTTTGCCGCTTTTCGCATCAGTTGGTTAAATTGTGAGATTGAGATCCTGAACGCCTCCAAAATCAATCAATATGAAATTTTTCATGAAATTTTGTTTTGTAACTTGATTACAAACCGACCGACCGACCGCTGAACCTGAACGTCACTTTGAAACCAGCTGTGACCCCCCCCCAGCATTTCGAAGGGAGATTAGAGATTAAAATGAATGATGATCCAGAGGATATACAGACACCGCTTCTCTCCGGCTGGCCACACTGTGACTTCCTGTCTTCCTCTCTCTCTTCTCTCTCATTCGTCATCCCACCCTCCATCCTCCCGTTTAAGAATAATCTGAAGTGACAGTGAATGAATGGAGACAAAGAGGGGAGGAATTAGATTACATGGCAGCTCCTGTCCTGCTGGACACTTTCTGCAGACGCACTGTCTTCGTCCCAACGACGTCTCATTGAAACAAATGGAGGGGGTGTCGGAGGGGGGTTAGGTCTAATTTAATAGATGAAGCCTGGAGTTGGTGTCAGAACCCAATATAAATAAAGCAATGTCAAAGCTCATTAACACAGAGTGGGATAAATGGATGTATACAGCTGCAGACCTGTCCATGCAGGCAGACACAGACAGACAGACAGACCTGGAACTGCCAAGCGTCCACGCGGAGGAGAGCGATACGGCAGCCGGCCCTCTGACCCTTGTCCAGGCTGGAGAGGAGTGCAGCAGGGCTGGTAACTGGGATGGCATATGGACCCCCCCCCACCCCCACCTGTCGCCTACCCCTGTTTAGCACCACCCCTCAAATCTGTCGCCCTCGGCGACCGTATGGAGGAAGTGCTGTTTCATTTAGCTGTAGAGTTTAACCTTTAGCGCAATCAAGGAATTTCGGTCAGATGAGGGTGATTGGATCAACAGAGGAGAAGATATAATCAGGAGCATGTAGCACAATACGTGGGCTGAGTAGTGTGTGTGTGTGTGTAAGCCGGCGTGGATGAGCCTTCTACTTCCATCAACATGCCGGAGTCAGACCTGAAGTGACAGCAGGAAGAGTCTGCCTCCACCATCACCTCCAGCCAGCTCACATACATCCTGCCCTTTAGCTGATTCTGGCTACGCTCCCTGCTAAGCACACGCACACACAGACACACACGCACACACACACGCGCACACACAGACACACACGCACACACACACGCGCACACACACACATGCAGGGACGCAGCATCTCCATTCTCCTTTTCATCCGTCTGTCAGCAGTGTTCTGCAGCACCCCAGATGAATCGTGTCAGATTAGAGAGACTCCTCGCAAACCGCTCCGCTTGGGCTTGCGTCCGGCTTCCAGAGATTCCACAACGATTCCCAAACAAGCACCGAGTTAAAGTGAAACGATCAATAAAAGGATGGTGGGATGTGTGTGAGCGTTGGAAGTTGAGGAGAAAAATTTGACGCTCGAGTGACTGCAATGTTAACAAACATTTCAATGTGATCCAGAATCCAGGATCGGTTCTGGATCATGACCAAAATGTTATCATCTGTTCCTGGTAACATTCCCAACACTTCCTGTAAATGTCATCAAGATCCGTCAGTACCTTTTTGAATTACCTTGCGAACAGACGGATAAACAAACCAACGGCGATTATTACATAACCCCCCCCCCCCCCCCCCCAGATGGCGCTGGATTAAAAGTGAACAACCACAGTTATCCTGAGGGGGAACATGAATGTCGAGGCAATCTCTGGGGACCATGAATGGCTGATAAATTTAACCTTTCCAGCCCGTCCAATGGCTGTTGAGATTTAAGGAGTGTGTGTTTGTTTAAAAGACACACGATGGCAAACGAAAAGAAAGGTGAGAGCGACAGAGAGTTATACATCGGTGCGTCAGATGCACTCCGGATGAGCAGATGCTTCAATTACTGCTCGTAACTCACATTAATCGAGAGCAGATGGCGACACAAGTGGCGGGGGGGGGGGGGGGGGGGGCTGCGAGCGAGAGAGGGTCACAGAAAGCAGACATGATGGAGATTGATGTCTTTGCAAATAAGAGAATCTGCCTCAAAACACACAGACTTTTCACGCAACCGTCCACATCCATTCATCTTCTTTGATTCATACAGTGGCAGCAGTAGACGGGTATTTTAAAAGGTTCTGCACACCAGCAATGTTTTCCGGAGGGATCCCGAAAAGTTCCCAGGCCAGGGGATGCAAAGAATGAGAAAATTGTCTTTTAATAAACGGCCTCATAGAATGAAGCGTTTCTGCAAAAACGGTCAAATGCATGACGTCTCGCCACGAGTGACGAAGAGGAGCGAGAGCAGCATGGTTTCATATCGCTGCCCCTTATTTTTTTTTAAACACGAATGACAGAATTCTTTCCGAGAGGAATCCAGCTGCAAAGCTTACTAAATTCTGATTGTTGATTGCAAATGGTGAAATAGCACTAAATGTGTTTGTTTGTGTTTTACATTGTTGTAAACCTGTATGCCTTGAACCATAGAAGAAACAAGGTCTCTCTGGGGTGCGCTAGGATTGGCCATCACTTAAACACAGGTTTCATTTCGCTTGATCAATACCACACTCATCCCACAGTAGGTGATAAAGCGACACGCCGTGTGAGCTATGAGCCGTAAACCTCTGAGAATGAGATCATTGCTTACGAGACGGAGCGGGTCGGAGGGAGCCATTAAAAACAGCAACGCCCTGTGAGGCTGATCTTTTTATTGTGGGATGGACTGCACCTTATTTCCAGGATAAAGTCTGATGAGTTAAACCAGCGCCCCCCCCCCCCCATGCAGAGCCCAGTTACTCACAGACTGCGCATTGACAGCTCTCAGTGATTCAAACAGCATCTTCTAATAGTCTAGCCGGCCTGTAAAGCGCAGTGGTGGAGGAATAACGCCGCTGACAAAGCATCTTCACAGAACACACACAAACTAACACAAAAAAAGGAGCAGCCGCTGAGAAAAGCTCAGCTGAACTGAGACAATATCGGCTATCCGAGCGAAGGCACTGTTGTTCCAAGTAAGGTTCTAGTTAATAAAGATTCTGGAGATTTAGTCCTTATTAAAAATATATATATATATATATTTTAGAGTCAATAGGTTATATTAACGTTTCAGTCATTCTAGTGGAAACTAAGCTAATATCTTTAGTCATTTACTTCTTATTTCATCATATTATCAATAAAAACAGGTTGAATAAATCAGAATATTTCAAGAGTCTGGCCTGATGGTGTCAGTTTAAGGAATAAATCCAGATATGGAACATGTTCTTATTGGCTCACATCCAGCAAGCCGGACTTCTGACCCATTTAAAATTTGACAATAACGTGAGACGGCTTCGGTCCCCAGAACATTACTCATTGTCTTCAGCAGATAAAAGTGAGACCCTGAGCTCCAGCTGTCCTGAGGGAACCTTTTAAAGGGAACCAGTAATCCGACGCTTCCACGAGTCTTTGGCCTCGGTACCGCGGTCAAACCACCGGTTTTTACGTACCGGACCGCTGCAGGATCAAGTTTGTGAAACAACATATTTTCTTGATGTAAAAAGTAAAAATAAAATACAAAAATAAAAATCTGATCTGGTGATGAAATTAACACAAGTACCTAGAAAGAGTAGGTACTTGTGAAAGACAGCGCAGACCTCCTCCGTCAAGTTAATACAAGTAAGTACCCAAGTACACATACACACACACAGTTCCCTGGATAATCAGCATGAATATTTATCAGCGTTTCACTGGGACATGAGCTCAGATTCAATAATTGAGTTGGAGCGGCCAGAACCAATGTTTCCACTGGGACCAATAAAGACGTTACACGACCAGCTGTGGCTTCTCTCCCGGTCCAATGGCACCCAGTGTGTCGACTGCAGTGTGTTAGAAGCCATAAAGGCCGAGGCGCTACCAAAGCATTACAAAAACAAAGGAGTTTAGCGTCACATAAAAGCTAGTCCGTCGGGGGACGGACAGAAAGGGGAACAAATTCAGGGATGTGGATCCGCTCCAAAATGCTTTCTGTCCGAGCCTATTTCACACCCAATCAATAAACCACACAGCCAGTCATCCAACTGACCGATGCACCATGCAATCAACCAACCAACCAGTCAGCGGTCCAACCAACTAAACAATCAATAAACCAGTAATTCAAGCAGCCTCGGAACGAGCTTTAAGGAGAACAGGGCCGGTGGATAAAAAGCCCAGCTTCGTTTTCTACTTGGGTCGAGGCCGCGGGATCAAAGTTACACACTTGAACGTTTCTCATGTCCCTTTGAGATATGCTGTCTGGAGGTCAATGTAAAGGACCGGCTGATGTCTTCCTCCGTCCCGCAGCTGTCCAAGCGTCTGGCGGCCCGGTCCCCGCTCCTTCACCTCTGCTGGCTTTTACCCAACATGGCTTCCAATTTTTAGAGTCCTATTTTTGGGCCAAAGTGTCGTTTCTTTTCATTCTGAAAGTCCTTCATAGAAGGTTTACCCCCTCCCTCTTCCATCTCTCCTCTGTTATCTGCAGACCCAGACACCCCCCCACCCACGAGTCATCCCCGATACCCCTCCATGTATGTTAGTAGCCGCCATCTTTGAAACGCATCCCAGCAGCGCCTATGAGGAAAAATATGCAGAACCTGGCGGGGTGGAGGACAAGCGGCCTCCTGAACCTTGTCCACCGCGGGACGGTTCTCCAACGCCAGGTAATTACGCTGTCACTCAGCCGGCCGCCGCTGCGCTCATGTGTGTGCGTGCGTCGATCGTTTGATTGCCTCGCCGACCCTTGACCCCGAGGGAGCAGGGAAAACGAGTAAGAGGTCCGTGCGATAGAAGCCGGAGAGAAATAGAGCCTGTAATAATAATAAGCTGCGTCTGAACTAGCAGGGCGAGCCATCGCCGCCAAGCGACCCCCCCCCCGAAACAGTAAGACGGGCGGCTCAAAAATGTCGTTTAATATAGTGAGGCAAAAGAAGCAAGTGGACCCCCCCCCGGTCTTTAGAAGAATCTCGATAATATCTGCAATCCAGATCCGATGCGGATTAAATTCGGTGGTGAGATAGAGGACCCCCCCACATGACTATGTCAAATTCCATAAACATCGGTCAATAATAAACTGAGATATTGAGGAATTAATTTTTACGCTCCATTTACTACAATGTTACGAACATTTCAAAGTGATCCAGAATCCAGGATCTCTTCCTCGTGGTAACATTCCCAACATTTTCTGAAACTTTCATCAAGATCCGTCTAACATTTTGAGTTATGTTGCTAACAGTCGAACAGACAGACAGACAAACGGCAGCAAAAACAGATCCGCCTTAGAGGAGGTGATAATTATTGATTTATTTTTTTACCTCGTCCTCTGATCATACGAGGATCTCCAAAACATTCCCGTCTCCAACGGAGGACATTTTCGGTCGATTTACTTTGAGTTAGCTGCTAACTGCAGCTAGCCGCTTTTAAAACCGTTGAAGACGCGTATTGATCGGTAATCAATCCCAGTGTGATCCCTCTGCTGTACCAAGGGAGGTAAATCTGTTCCCATGCTATTTGTGTGCGTACAAAAAAAACAATAAATAATACATCAATAAAACATCAGGCACAGATGTTTCTCCTCTCGGCTTTCTGTGCGTGTAAATCCAGATTCCTCCTCTTCCTCCTCTTCCTCTACTTTTTTTCACACCTCAAACAGCGAAACGGAAAGCAGGGTCAGCACCTCCTCCTCCTCTCTCGTTGATACACCTTCCTAATTAGAGCCAAATCATCCAGGGAAGGATGAGGAGAGGTGGTTGAGGTGAGGCACAGTGCAGCAGAGACCGGTGATTACTGTGAGGGGGGGGGGGGGCACGCATTCAGTTCCCACCCACCGAATCAGGAGAAAACAGTCGTAATGCTTCCCGACATCGCTAATTAGAGCCTCATTGTGTTTCGCATTCAGCCTCACAGGCTGAGATCAGTCATGCAGGAGCAGCCATCCAGCAGGAAGCAGCCATCCAGCAGGAAGCAGCCATCCAGCAGGAAGCAGACATCCAGCAGGAAGCAGACATCCAGCAGGAAGCAGCCATCCAGCAGGAAGCAGACATCCAGCAGGAAGCAGATATCCAGCAGGAAGCAGCCATCCAGCAGGAAGCAGCCATCCAGCAGGAAGCAGTCGTCATAAAGTTCCTTTCAACGTTCCTGTTATCCGGGACTCTTGTTCTTGGTGCCATGGCGTGCCTCTCCCCTCCAAGCGTAATTGATTCATCGACAGCTCTTTTATTCTGCACGACTAATCCAGTAAATGGATTACCGGATTAGAATCTAGCACCCATTAGAGGAAGGGAAAGCAGGAATATTTATGCATTCCAGCCTCTCCTACATGGCTGTCGTAGGGAGATGCAAGCAGGTCGGTCAGGACGCAGGACGACAGATGTCTGTTTCAAACAGTTGAATGCCCGACAACTAACTTTATTTTCAGATTTGAGATCCATTTTGACTGTTCCCATCTGTACCCGAAAGCACGACGTTCATGCAGATGACGGCTGGAAGCCTCCATAATGTGCACGTCGCCAGATCGGAGAGATTAACAGTGTGACGGCGGGCTTCTTTTGACATTCATGACAAAATGGGATCTCATATGGGAGCGAGGATGAAGAGTAGACCTGGAATTTAGCAACATTTGAAAAGGTGAAAATAGAGCTCCTCTAGCAGATTCTCACAGGTCAAGGCTTCGACAGATAATTCACTTTTATGACATTTGACTCCTTTTCTTGTCTCGCAGGTTCTTCCTCTCAAATTACTTCCTGTCCGACGCTTGCAACGAGAAAAAATACTCGGCAGGAAAATCCCACTTCTGGTTATTTCAGTCTGTGAAAAAAATGATCAGGATTGTCTGTGATCCCAAAAAGTCTTGCAAGTCGTGTAGAAAGATCCTCTTCCGTTCTGATTTGAAGTGGCTTTGATGAGAATTTCCAAAGTCGGGAAAAGGTTTCGGAAAAACAACGGGAAAATGTTTTCATTTTACTCACAAGGATAGACCAAAGCATCGGGTGTATTTATGAGAAGGATTCCCTCGTGTGTCAAACAAATAAGATGAAACAGGAAGTAAAAAAAAGAAAAAAAGAGGAGGAGTACTTTGGTCTTTGTCTTTGAATAGATGCTGTGTTATTCCACCGATCTGTCAGCTGTGGCGTCGCATTCGCTGAAGATGTTGAAACTCTGCTGCTGCTGCCACACAATAATCACTAACGGCATCAGCCCCAAAGGGCAATTCATTTTCAGAGTTAGTGCACCTCCCTTTCTCCTCTGCTCCTTTATTCTTTCATTAGTGCCCCGGCCTCATCAGTACCAGCATACATAGTCCAACTTCAAACCAGCTGCTTCTGAGTCAGCCGGTGGATCGTGATGTCACACCCATTGTCTGCCAATTACAAATCAATTTAGCAGAAGAAACTCCCTCGATTTGCGATGAGAGGCGATACGGAGCGCAAGCCAGCGGAGAGCCAGCGGAGAGCCAGCGCTCGGATGAAGCCATCCGAGATGCGTTCCACTCTTCACTCATATTCCGGAGAGGCTTCCAGCTCTTCCTCCTCCTCCTCCTCCTCCCAGTACTCCTGAGATTTTACAAAGTCAGTTGGCTTAGCCGTTTCAGACAGCATGACATTTGCACCTCCTCCCTAAGCTGAACCACTGAATGCAGCAGGCAGCAGCACTCTTCGCTTCTTCATTTACTGTGAACGCTCCTTCTCTCCACTGGTTCCGTTGCTCTTCTCACCAGTCAAGTGAAGTTGCACCAAATCAAACGTTCTTCTTGTATCACAAAGAGGAACCTTCCACGTCTGCTAACGCGTCCTCTAACAAAAACACACTTCTGTTCTTTCTGGTATTCCCATCACGGCACCGATCACACTTTCTCTGCTATTTATTTTCCGCCTCTTCAGCACACAGATTTTTTCTCCTCTGGACTCCATGACTGAATTCCTCTCTAATCAGATGTTCAGGTCTTGGATGTCCTCACTTAAACTCGAATCCACTGTGTTCTCTGTTTTCAGACGGAAAGCGTCCCGTCCTTGGCAGACAATACGAAGCTGAAGCACAGACGAGGTGATCGGTTAGCATTAGCATTAGCCCCATAATCATTCATTTATCTTGAAGACGAGACGATGGGAATCATCTGAAGTGATGTTGGAGCCCATCCCAGCTGACTGTGGGCGAGAGGCGGGGGCACACCCCGGATGAGTCGCCAGCTCATCGCAAGACCAATCAATCAATTTACATTCCCCATAATCAAAATCTGAAATTGACAAGATATCAGATTCAGGATGCCCTTATTTTATCCCAGTGAAATACAGCAACGCTAAGCTATGGTGGCCCTCAGGAGCCACAATAAAATAAACACACAAACAAATCAACAAATTAGCAAATAAGAAAACACAACCGCTAAACATAAAGCAAACTGACATTTTTTCTAAATGGCAAATACCCCTTTGCCACGTGCCGTTTATTTGAATCCATTTTGTCAAACATATGAAAAACTCTCGGTTTTGCTCTGGACAAACATTGAAAGTAGAATAAAAAAAAAAAAAAAAGTTGTTAGCCAAGTTTCATGAAAAAAAAAAAGAAAGTCAACGTGGGTTTTGAGTTACACCCCAGATAAAAACTGTTTACAGGCAGACGGACAGGCAGAGCGATACGAGCCAGGGGAATAAAAGCTAAAAACAAATCCGGCAGCTTGAATATCGAAATGTTCCATACCCACAAACACGAGCAACTAAAAGGAGGCTGAGCGGCAAATACGTACACAAACACACCAACACACACACACACATCCTCACGCTACAAAAACCGGGGCGGCTGGAAGTAAAGACTGCGGGCTTATCTTTCGCTCCAGCGCCACATAGCTCATTTAAATGAAACATTTTAAAAGTCGCGTTCTCTCTCTCCTCCTCACCCCGACGCGTTCGGTCCCATTTGTTTACCACAACAACAACAACAACAACAACAACAAACACACAAACATGCTTACAAGCATTTCCCACCCGATGCAACCGTCGCTCTGCCAACATGTCACATGTATTCTCTGTGGCAGTTACAAAACAGAATCACACAAACAACTGCATGGCTGTAAAACTATTTGCAGTACACGGGTGGAGGACGGCGAGAGCCCGGTGGACGCCGACACTGCCCAGTAAAGCGAGTCATTACAGGCCGATGAAGCAGCCTGGAGACGCACCTCTGAGAGGAAGTCTAGCTTTGGGCAACGCTCAGGGAATTCCAAAATGGAGAATCAGTGCCACAAATTAAATTCAGATGGAACCAGGAACTAAAACTTGCATTTTCCATTTGTTTCTAAACTTGCAGGTCATTAGATCTAAACAAAACTGGGCTGGTGTTGCATGAATATTAGAACTGCAAGGTTCCAACGAACCGAAACGCATTGATCAGGACTGTCAATAGCTGATCATCAAACGAATAATGATCGATTTGTCTCCCGTCAGTTTTGTCCCACAGACGGCTTTTAGATTTACTGCTCGCTAGTTTTCCGTCAGCGGCTTCAGACTTGGAAACCCCGCGGAAATTCCTGCTGGATTATGCAGGAGAAGAATGTGGCGATTATTTGTTGCACACATCCGAACGCCACGTGCGACTGAGCCCTCGTGCAAAGACGGATTTCAGTGGCAGGGCTGCGTCTTGGATCGTGGAGGGGAGCGTAGCTTTAAGCAGCTTAGCTGCATTGTAAGTAAATACATTACATCCAGTGCATTGCCAATCTGGCCGAGAGTTGACTATGAAACGTTTCTTGAACTTGTTTTGGGGTTAGAGAAATAAAATAATAATTAAAAAAAAATCCAAGCTGCTCAGCGGCTCCTGGGTCCGTGAATCCGGATTATTCTGTCTACAATGAACTCAGCACGTCACGCTTTTACTTTGAAAAGAAGGAGAGCTGCCGCTGTTCCAGCGAGTCGAGATGAAAGCATCCTCTGTGCCATCGCATTTATTCATCTCTCACAATTACCCCTCCCATTCGACAGGAGGTGGAGTTTATCACTCTTCTGTTGACTTCACTTTTGCTTTGCAGCCAATAAAAGTAAGCAAGAGTCTGTCGATCAAAGCCTTTGATCACTCCCACACACACACACACACACACACACCTACCTCGCATTTACTCCCCGCCATTGAAGCACAACCAACATGAATACAAAGCAGCCCAAAGGAAAGAACGTCCCGACTGATGCTGCAGAAGAGGATCTGGGATCTGCATCCCTATTGGTGTAGCAAGGCGATGAAAACACCTGGCAGAAAGATGGGTCCGGACTCCGGAGGAGAACCGATACGATTGGGTTCAAATACAGACGAAAACAGAGAATCCAGGTTTTTTTTCCTTCTTTATTGTTGTGAGATTTTGGTATTCTTCAAAAAGATTTTCCTTCGTGACAGATGTTCTTGAAATTTGGCAAGTAAAAAAAAAAAAAAAAAGCTACACAAGTGCGTATTTGTGTGTGCTTGTGCACAAAGCACTGGTGCTCATTTATAGCAGAAAGGGACTATTGATTTTAAACAGCGGTTCGATTCAAAGCTATACATTGCAGCTCATAGCGCAAGCGGCCGCCCTCGTTCCCTCGAGGCCCGGAGACATTAATTGTTTGTGTCTTCAACAAACACTTTAAGAGTCCGCTTTGACATCGGTTGCTATAAATATTCATGGCAACAAGCGTAAAAAGAAAAGGAAAAAGGAAGTATTTTAAAAGCTTTAGGGAGGCTTGTTAATATCTTGTGCAGTGGATCCGCGGCCGCAGAAACGGCGCCGAGTCTCTTTCAGAGGCTTTCGTCACTTGGTTGCACAAAGAACTCTTCAAATTGAACACGATACTTTTTGCAATTCCTCCCCCCCCCCACCACACGAGGCAGATTGGGGAGGGGGGGGGGGATTATTTGAACTGTCCCTTTAAATGCATAACTCAGCACGGTGCAACCGAACGCAGAGTCGAGTACAAAAACAGGAAATATCTAGGCTGCGTTTCGTCCTCTCATCATTCCCATTAGCGCTTTAACAGCTGACAGTCTGGTCCGACCAGTTAACAGTCCACTGGGAGCACTGGGACGTTTATTACACCTCCATCTAAAGCTCGAAGGCCTGGGCTTGGCAGCCTTTCCAGAGGAACTGTGTCGCTTCCCTGTGATCTTTGAGCCAGAAACAAATTTAGCTCAGCGGCAAATCCCCGTTCACACTTCCCACTCACTGGAATGAGGGTTTTTAAAATATCTTGATTTTCCCACACGGCAGACGGTTTAGCCCCCACTTCAAACACAAGAGGTTAGAGTCACGCTAGCAGCTAGGTGCCTTGAGCTAAAGGCTAATGTATAAATATTAAGCAGCGGCGGTGGAAACTTCCTTTACCCAAGTAAAAGTCAAAAAAAAAAAAAGCTGCAGATTGAAGGGAAATTTTATTTTATGTGTCATTTTTGGACATAAGCAACAAAAACAGATGGCAAAAAAAAAAGAATTAATGCAATTATAATTTAACCTCTGGGGATAATGAATGGACCAAATGTCATGGCAACGCATTTAATTACCTTTCAACATAATGACGGAGGCAGAGGAAAGGTCATAGGAGCAACAGAGTCGTGGGGGTTCATCCTCTGGAGAACACGACCTTCTGTATAAACATCTGGGACCTGTTGAGGTCTTTTGATGCGAAACACAGCGAAGGTCATTTTAAGTCTCGCATCATGTCAGGTGAGGTCAGATTTACAACAGACTCTCCTCAGTGGAACAAAAAGCATTTACAGTATTCATTAAAGTTGAATATTAATCCATCGTGATGTCTCTTTTATCAATGGAATTCCCATCTCTGTGAGCCGCCTCGTACCAAAGATGATATACAGAGCAAATACAGTTCACTCACAGCATTTATTGATTAGTAATATTATCACAATGACATTGTTGACTCCCTGCTATTGACAGTTTCGGCCCTATTCTTAGATATCAGATGTACAAAATGTATTTATTCAGGTATCCTAATGTGCTATCGATGATCAATAATATCACCCTCGGTGACTTCACTGTACTTTTTTTCTAATGTCGTGAATACTGATCTAAAAGCCACTTGAAAGACTTTCATGAATCCCCCCCCCCCCCCCCCCCCCCCGTGTATAATCCTCTAATAATCCCAGTCATGGAGCTGCAGGGATTATCCTGAACAACGTGTCCCGTGGTTGCCACATTCCGCTCCAACTTGAGACTCACCTTCTTCCTGGGCTGCCATTTCATCATGTTTGTGGAGCAGCAGGTGTGCGTCAAAGTGTCACAGCAGCCGGAAAGGAGCGACGTGGACGCGCCACGGAAACATCTCACACCCGGCGATGAAGCCGCGTCCGACGCGCCGGTCGGAGGAGGAAGTTAGTCCGGGTATAATCCCGGGTTGATGCCGGTGGAAGGATCCGGGGAGGGAGGGGGCGGGGGTGGGGACGGGACGCGGTGCTGCTGTCCTGTCTGCAGACGGCGGGTTGTGGGGAGGATCATCTGTGCGCTCCGGCAGCTCCAACGGCTCCGAGCGCTGAAGTGAACCGAGCGCTGAGACGGGAAGCCGCCTCTCTCTCTCTCTCTGTCTCTCTCGCTCGCTCCCCCCCCCCCCCCCTTTCTGGAAAATGGACACTAATATACCAGGTATGTCCATCAAATTAAAAACAAGTATGACACTCTAAGAAAAAATTATCCCCGAAATATATCAAGCAATTTTTGGGTTATTATACAGGAAAAATCTCAGGCGCAGGAACTGCTCCTCATCCGAGGAGAGGCACCGCTGGTGTGAAGTGAAGAAGAGCCCCATAAAACAATTGTGCACGAAGAAGTGCACAATTTAATTGAATTAAATAATATTCAAGTTAATATGGACATGAGGCGAATGATGTCATTACCTGCACCAGTGAGATCGTGCTGCAGCCGCCCGTCTCACTTCAGTGAATCCGGTGCTTTTATCAGCTTCTCATTCTTCCCATAAAGTCTGCAAGTATCCGAATGTTTCGTTGTGGATTTAAAGCCATTATTTGTCGTGGAAACGTGTCTCGTCTTCCAGGTGGGAGTCTTGTTAGACTTTGGTCCCCTGTGTCAGGTGAAAGCCTTCGGAGAGAGAGAGGCTGCGACTCCTTCTGTGCTGATATGAACATCAAAGACAAAGCGGACGTCTTCAGAATACTAAAAAAAAAAAAAAAGCTTCATATCTGTGTTTGAGGCTCCGGTTTGAAACGACATGACACGACCGAGCCAGAGGGGCCCAGGGCGTAACCCCGCTTCTCGCCCGTAGACAGCTGGGATCGGCTCCAGCACGACCCGCGGACCCGATTACGGATAAAGCGGTGAAGAAATTGGATTTCTGATGCTTCATAGCAGAATAAGAAGTAAATAATTGCGCCATCCTCATTTCTTGACGCAACAGAACAAGATGGGAACTTAAAAGAAACAGTAAACGAGTAAATTACACACCTCCAGCCCCTAAATTAAAGCTCATCCAAAGTCCATCAGAGACATGTGTGGACGCTTCATATGACAACCCCCCCCCCCCCCCCCCCCATCAGACGGCATCAATAATGCAGCAGCTGTTTTCATTTGCATGCAAGAGAGAGAGAGATGTGTTCACGCTCCTGGCTGTTGTCGGCCTCATTGTTTTTTCATGAAAACTGTAAACAGCATATTTACAACCTGTTGCAGAGGGGTAAACAAAGGGAAGCACAGAGGCATGCGGACGCCAGAGGCATGCAAGCAGCGCCCGCGGTCTGTAGCCGGCGCCATTAGCGCACACGTCAGCTCTATATCGCTGCTACAAGCGTGTAACGGCGCCATCCACGACTCCGTACCGCTCAGATTCAACGTGTTTCACAGCAGCACAACGACGTCATCTGCAGACAAGGTACGCCTGCCATTATTCCTTTGATGATGTAATAAAGTCTGACCTTTGAACCCTGACCTTTATTTTCCTGAGGCCGGGGAGGAGGCGTTTGTCAGAGGCAACACACATCATCAAATCAAATATCAGTCTTATTTATCTATCTGACCGGCATCACCACTCTGCTTCTGCGCACACACACACACACACACACACACACAGTCAAGTCCATTTGATGGAGCACCTTCTGCAGCCAACGTGACTATTAAACACTCGCTCTGGCCGTGATGAATGCAGTGCTTCCAAACGGACTATAAAAACTCCGCAACGCCGGGAGGAGCTGCAGATTCAGGTGATAATTCTCCGCAGTGAGCGACCCCTTGAACAGTTCACACATTGTTATGATTAAAATAGTGATTATAGAGGCTTTAATGCATTTCATTTCTATTTGCTATCCTCAAACCAAACCTCATAGTGTGATAAAGATGTGCTAATAGTTCGATTATGCAATCACAGCAACAAACGGTTTTAGTTCCTGCCAATAATTTGCTGTTCTAGTTTTTACAGAACTCCATAAAACAGACAGAAAATAAAAAAAAGAACATTAAGATATGCCCCCCCCCCAAAAAAAAGTTACAAACGCTACTACAAAATAACACTTTGTTAGCTTTCCACTCAAAGTTGTTCTTAAATGTATCAGCGTTTAGTGTGAACATGGTCTGAGTGTGAGATAAAGTCTGCAGCAGCATGGATGCATCGGTCTGTGTGGCCTCCAGGCGCCCACTAAATGAGACCATTCATCACACACACACACACACACACACACACCTACACACACACACTGATGTCTAATCCAGTCATTCTTCTCTGCAGCCAGTGTCTCACCTGCCGTTGCTACTCTTTTATACACAGACAGCATTCGCCCCGCCCCCCCACCCCTCTTCTTCTCTTTCTGTCTCTCTCAATACTTCCTGATCATGCCGTTTAAGGATTTGAGTGCAACAATTCTGCAAGTGCAACTAATCTTTTCCTTTTTTTTTAGCCAAACACGTTTTGTCCTGAAATGAAATAAAATATATTTGTACTCAGAACCCTTCCTCCTCCCATCGCCAGCTCGTCTTCACAGATTCCCCACCTTCATCTATTCATCAGTCTCAGCAGGGTCACCAGCCACCACCACCACTAGTGTCTAGACTGCAAGCGGGGGGGATTTCTCTTATGCTTCTTCTTGAAAGCGAGGAGGTAGAGGAGGAGGAGCACCTTCCTCTCCCTCATTCTCTGCATATGCCACGTAGAATAAATCCCCGTTACGAGCCGACCCCGACGGCAAATCACACAAGTACAGATCAAGAGTTCAAAGGTCAAATGGCGTGATGGGGAACACGGTCGCACGAGGCGGGGTCAACGCTGGGCCAATCAAGAGCACAGCAGAGGTTTGTTTGGTTATCAGATCTATCCAGCTGCGTGTGCGTGTGTGTGTGTGTGTGTGTGCGTTTTGTGCTTATCTGCGCCAACATGCTTGCGCTGTTAGAATAAAACTATTGATCCAGTAACACATCTTTGACACCGATCTCTTTCCGGCGAGGATTGGGGGTGAGCGTGGCGGGGGAGGGGTTAAAATAAAATACAGACACCTACCAGGAGCGTTATTCCGCATTTCACCACAGATTACAAGACATTTAATCCCTTTAAAGCATCAGGCCGGAAATATTGGTTCCGTTTGTAGTTAAACAAAAAAAAAAGTCAGAAAATCTGCTGAGTTGTAATTATATTTGTTTTAGATGGTTCCTGTCACGATATTTCAGATTAACCTTCTGGTCTGTAATCGTGTGAAATTAAAGGCTTCCGTAAAAAGGAGGAGATTAGCAAACAATTTTAAACACGTTACAGCACTGCAGTGAAAATCCATGCGAGAGGATTCATTAAATCCCATAGTGAGATAGTTTGAATATTAAATTAAATGAAACATCAGGATGTAAATTCTCTGCATGGCAGCCAGAGAACTGATGACAGATTATTCTCCCTGCAGTTGAACGGCTTCCGGCGGGAAGGAAAAGAAGCGCATGCAGCTTTTGAAGAAGTTCACTAAAAAGCGTGACTACATAATTTCAAACTGGGGTTAAAGATAAGATGGAACATTCACGAGAGAACGAACCCCATCTGATTGTGAAACTGCTGCTGCGGCGTTCATTAAATCGTTTGGCCGCTCCGACACTTGAAGATGAAGACTAACCAGGAATCTCCCGAGCTGGATGCTGATCTTGCTTTTGTGTGTGTGTGTGTGTGTGTAAGTCGCCAGGTTGTGGAGCTCAGAGAGACGGGTGGGGGCTGGTGGAGCTGGCACAGGGTTCCAGATGAGCCTGTAATTGTGTTTGCCTTGATGGTAAAGAGAGCTTGTCCATTTCGACTGGAGGTTGGATTTACTTAGTCCCATTTCATTCCGTGCAGGATCCATCCTGGCACGTTGTCGGCCTGAACCATCAATAAAAAAGATAACCGACATCTCCATCCTACATGTCTGTCACCACCAGCGTGGGTTTGAACAGACATTTTATGCAACCTATTCCTTTTAAACTGTGATGGGTTTTTTAGTGGGGAACATTCAGTCGTCATTCCTTCTATTGGCCTGTTTGCTTATGACCTCATCAGATCCGTTATCAACTCGGGGAATGAACGTTACTGGACAGAAACTACAATTCACCAATGAGTCGCTCCCACCTGTTGGTGAAGAAGAGGAGGAGGAGAGCCGAGACTTGCATCCTCATCCTGTGACATTTATTTTCATTCCGATAGCACCGAGTCCGTCTTTCATCATCTCCCCACTGCCATTATCTTTCTCCCTCCTCTTCATTTCTTTGGGTGAGCTGCAGTTCCACTGCACTTGGGACTAAGCCGTGTCCCAGCAGTCAGTGCTGCCCTCTAGCGGCCGCAGAGACAACCGGCATTCCATCCCAGCTTCTTGCATCCTGTGATACCTCCAACCCCTCACATGGTCTGCAGCAAGTCCAGGATTACCCCCACTGACCCCGGCTTCTCCGTGACACGGTTTGACTAAACAGAGACTCAAACATGGAAGCCGGGGTCGAGTCAGGAAGGAAGCCACACATGAGAAATAGAATCCCCCCCGGTTAGATGAGATTATACAACTGAACTCTGTCATGTGGAGAAAGCCGGCCCTTTTCCGGGGCGCTACGCTCCCTCTGCCCGTATGTCGGTAATATTTCTGCAGCGTGCGGTCAGAGAGTAGTTTCTTAATGATAGGGGGGGGGGAGCCTGCGTGGCTCGAGCGTAAACAGGCGTAGCTGGCTGCCATCTGGTCGACCTCCGCTTCAGAGCAGAGTGACAATCTGCACCGTCTCCAGATACGACTCCCACAGCGGAATATTTAGAAACCTCGCTCACACCCACATGCTTAAAGGGTCCGTTTAAACAGCCCTGGAAATAGTTTCATTTGTACTGGAACCCCCCCACCTACTGAGCTCTGGGGATTATCTGGATTAATCACACAAGTGACCAGTAACATCAGGATTTCCTGCTTCTTCGTGAGTTTGACTGCTGATTGGTGCTTTCACTCCGACCCCGTCGGGACAGCAGCCAAGTGAAGAGCCCAGTCGGGCGCGATCCTGGACAGCGGCTGGCGCGACCTTTCCCCTAAGGTCCGTTCGGTGGCCGTTCTGGAGCCCTGAACGTGATTATCAGCAGCCGCTGACGCGAGCGGTTTGAGAATAATCACCTGAATCTGCAGCTCCTCTCAACTTTTACACAAGTTTACACTGGAGTCGTATTTTTGTCCGTCCAAACCCACAACTTTTTACGGCTTCAGTCCACTTCAGCGGCTGTTCTCGGACTCAAAAGGTCAGACGTCTTCATATACAAGACAAGAATGAAGTACAAGGAGTCTGACGTAGGGAAGTAAAAGCTTCCCAGACCGCTTTGAGCGTAAGGATCTGAATAAATGCACCTGTATGGAGGGAAAGGGCCTCTTTGAAACAACTTCACAAAAAAACCACACAGAGCGAGCGTGAGGACGACAGCGAGCATTCATACACAAAACAGACGATTCTGCGGGAGAGAGAAAAACCTCAGCAATAAAAGACAGGCTGCAGTTTTACTCCTGTGATGCGACTTCATTTGAATCACAAAGAAACAAAAGGGTTTGTGAAGGATCTGCACCGAATGCAGCAGCAACAACAGATGAAAAGAACTGACAAAAACATTCAAATGCAAAGAATTCCGTCCCCGTTGTTCACCAGATTAGCTCGCCAACGTACGAGACTTCTTGACCAGCTGGACCCGCCTGTTCCCAGGGCGGGCGCCTTTCTTTCCGAGCGAGTGATGCGAAGAGTTTCGGGCTGTTGTGCCAACAGAAACGTTGGCCGCCGGCAGAAACGGGACAAACTGTGGGAGGAGAACAGAAAAGGGGACGAGCAGAAAGAGACTTCGAGCAGAAGTAAACGTCCCTCTCAGACAGAGCCGCTCTCATTGGCAGTTCATTAGTCTTAACCTTGCCTTTGACCCACGGAGAATGCAGCGCCAAGCCCACCGCAATGACACGGCCACTGTGCACACACACACACACACACACACACACAGGAATGCTGCTTCTGTTCTTGTCTTTAAGTGCCAAAGTTAGGCCAAGGCCCAGCCCGGGTTTGAAAAACAAAATAACAGCCGTGCAAAGCCCTCTCGCTCAGACACAGACACACACTCGCATACACACACCCAAACGCCACTTCCGCCCATTCTCTCTCACAGAGGAAGGAAGTGGAACTGGCCCGGCCCCAGTAGTCCAGACAGAGATAGGCCGGGAGAGCCAGTCTCCAGCCTGCCTGCCTCCCTCTATGAATGAATGGCTCAAAAGCGTCCCGGAGCCGGCCCGACCCAGCCCGCTCTGGCCCTCGCTGTGTCTGGAGACGAGAGCCGCTTCATGTAAAGAAGGGCTTGACGCACTTTCCAGCAGTTAAACATTTAATGATGCTCATTCGCTCCCACACTTCACTGGAGCTCCCCTGGAAATGACAAAGAACGGAGGAAGCGCCTGACGTCATATTTTCAGCGACAGCGCAGTAGATTTAACGTATGCGACTCGTGTGTTCTCCCTCTTTCCCCAGAGTATTCAGGGTCTTATTGTAGTCGTTTTTTTAAAATAAAGATCTTCCATTGCATTCAAACCTGCGAAAAAACATGCCGGTACATGAGGAGAAGGATTACTGTGTACTTTTAAATCCCTCAAGTGTGCATCTAATGATGTTACGTCAGCTCTCAGGTCTCCGTCCTCAAACTCCACATCAGAGTACTTCCAGGGACATCTCATTGTGCTGCGTCTCTCAGATACGCTTGTCTAACAAACAAGAACGTGCACAACATGTTGCGTTCAGCTGCCGCACACCATTCACAATCAAAGCGGCCAAACAAGCTGACGTGACAGGATCTGGAGACGGGAAAACAAGAACTTCCTTTTGGGGGTTGTTGTTTTTAGTGCAGCCACTGACTTGGACGACCACACGAAACAAAGGAAACATATCTAGCAAACACAATTAAAATGCCTTAAAATGTCTTTCAGCTGCAGAATCTGCTCATTTGGAGGATGTTGGAGCTGCAGGGGTCAGCGGGGGTCAAACCTCTTACCTTGGGCCATTTGGGGTTGATGAGACGGGCTTTGACCGCATCGTCCAGAGCGGCGCTGTACTGACCCAGTCGGAGGTAAGCAGCGGAGCGGTTGCTGTACAGGATGCAGTTTTGGGGGTCGGTGGCCAGGGCCTCGCTGTAGAGACGCACGGCCAGAGCGTACTCCCCCTGCTGGCAGGCTTGGTTACTGCGGCGCACCCGCTCCAGGAACTCTGCCTTACTCAGTCCGAGACTGTTTAAGCAGGTTGGTCGGTCCACCCTCATCATCGTTGGGGCTGAAGAGATCACAGGGGAGGAGGAGGAGGACGACGACGACGACAACGAAGAGTGAGGGTTGTTGGTTCTGCCGGTGGAACGAGAACCAAATAGAGAGAACTGAAGAGATAAAAGAGGAAGGGGAGGACAGGGAGAGCCGGCATTGGTTGTTGTTTTTTTTTGACAATCGTTCCATAATTCCATCAGTTGTGATCAATTAGACTCTGGGAACGTGCTGAGGTATTAATCGCGGTAAGGGCGAGGGTGTGGAAATGTAATTATTCTGAGAAAGAAAACTTATTCTGGCCGTCAGTCATTAAACCACTTGTTGAAAGCAGAATTCTGCCCAGTATGACACATAAAAACGCCGCAGCCTCATTTGGGACACCGAAGGGCTGCCTGCATGCCATTCGCTGGAAGGTGGAAGAATTCTTCAGATGCCGGGAGAAAGAGAAGGAAAATCCAACGTCCGTGACACCCACAGAAACGCAGAGGTTTGTTCTCTGTCGCGTTAACATTGAAACGCTGCTCTCTCCCTGATCTGGAGATTCCAAATTTGTCCTTTAACCAGAGCTTTACACCAAGGCCTTCATTATCTCTCTCTCTTTCTCTCGCGCTCTCTTTCCCTCTCTCTCACACACACAAGTACAAATCTTTAATCATCAAACTACTGAAGCATCTTCAGGTGATCAATTTCCGCATGTAAAACAAGTGCGACTGGAACTGCCTGGCTCAAAAACATAACTGCAGTACCACCAGGATCCATTGGGGGCAGCATAGTCATTCAAGCAAGACATGAAGAAATGTTTAACAGCACAAAGAAGAAGAATGAAATAAATCTGTCTGTTCACGTTCAACAGCCTCAGAGACCAAAGTTGACTGCATCATCACTTTGGCCATTTTTTTTTCATTTACACGATGCATTCAGAAACGTTTGACTCTTCACTGCCCCCTTGTGGAGGTATCGCCGCTAATGTAAAGGACATATGGAAATACGAGGATAATGACTCATACATGGCGTCTCATGTCAAAGTTACATGAGATGTTTTTACATGCCGGGTCGGAGCAGGAAAAGCTCCTTCTCAAAAACACCCATACAAGAAAGGGGCAAAACAGCCTGGGTCACAGAGAGAGAACACTCCCAGGAAGCGGTCCCTGAACGCATCCCTGTGGTCTGTCCTAGCAGTATCATTATCAGGCAGGCTTTAATCACAGGCATCAACTAAAGGAGTGTCGGGATTCGGCTTGAAATTATAATTCAGTCTCTGATTCCAGCCTCTGTGTATTGATCTATTTATAGTTCTTGTTTATACCCCCCCCCCCCCCCCCACACACACACGTAGGTAAATAACAACAGCAATTGTTTATTTTGATTATCTTCTCTTAGTGTTCTTCAGTCTCTGTTACGGGCTTTCTGTAAATGTCGTGCGAAACACTGGGAGCAATTTAAACCAGATTTAAATCCATTATATGAGTTCACATGCGAGACTTGATTCAGGATCCGGGTTATATGTAGCTAAACTAAACACTTTAAATCATCCCCACTGCTTTTTTGATGAACAGATTAATCAGTAGTAGAATATTTCTTTTATTAATTTTTTTAATCTAAATTAGCTTCAAATATGACTCAACTCGTTCCAACCGTTTTAAGATAAATCCTGCTGGATATGAGCCGCCCACTGGAACCATTTCATCCTTTATTCCTCTAATCTATTGCACCTCAGCTCCACTAGTACTCAAACAGCCGTCCATCAATTATAAATATCATATTATGTACTTTACATTATTCTGAAAAAGGCTTTTTCTTTTTTTTTTTTTTTACAGAAAAGAAAACTTTTGAGTATTTCTACTCTGCAATGTTGCTACCATTACTGCAGTAGTCCGAGTACTTCTGCCACTCTTCTATTTGTTTGTGTTGTTTTTTGTCAGCCTCCTGCAGCTCCCAGTAAAGCCTTACCTTTTCCTTCCTGGTTCTGTGCTTTTCCATCTTGCGCTCTGCTAAATCCGGCAGCTCCAAACTTTCATCCACGCAGAAACACACGCGCACGGCTTGTCCAAACTTTCATCCACGCAGAAACACACGCGCACGGCCTGTCCACGGCCCGCTGCTGCGTTTACCTGTCGATTAAAGCGGACGAGCCCGCGCGTAAAGTCATCCAACGTTCTTCCTGGTGAAAATCCAAGCGGAGTCCGTGCGCCATGTTCCCGCAGCCGAGCTTCTCCACCCGTAGCGGAATCCGAGTCCGGCGAGAGGCGGGGATCCGGTCGGCTCCGCGGCCGCAGCCTTTCAGCAAGGCTTTAATTACCTCTCATGACGTCAGCGCGGAGTTGAGTTACCTGCCGGAGACTCGTTCCAGCTGAGCTTTTACGCAACGGTGGCGTCAAAGTGATCACAGCTGATCATTGTGTTATTTTGAACTTTTATTATGTTACCACAAACAAGCAAAAAAAACAATAAATACATCAATAAAATACGTAAAATGAAAACGACATTTAGAAAACTAGAACAAGGAATCATTTGTAGTTTTAGAAACAAGTGCTTTTGTGATGCGTAACGTCATTCATTCCCTGATTCATAAATAAATCTACTAAAACCATCGTCTTAATCCCATTATTTTAGTTTGACGGAGGAAATGTGATGAAAAGTGACATCATGAAGTAAAATATTGACGAGTAAAAGGTTTGTGGAGGTCAAAACTGATTTTGAAGGAAGGAAAGAGACTTAAATAATTTTGCATTGCATTTTACAATTCCAAAGTTCCTTATTGATTGATTGTTATTGATGTCCTTTGTCCTCTGTATTTAATATGAATCACTTTAACCCAGCACAAAGTTCAGTCAGACGAGCTCTCGCCGTCTCCCAGATTGACGGGACGTCCTGCTGAATTTTGCTCGGACCATCCTGAGACACACTTTGCGAAGCCTGACCGTCCGGCGTGTCCTCTGGTCTGTCCTGACCTCCAGGCTGACCGCCTGTAGATGGCGCTGCACCTCCACGTCTCCGCTGCTGCTGCCGTGGTTGATCTGAGGAAGCTTTGCTCCTACCAGAATGGCTGCACAGCTGTTGAACATGAAGAACAGTTGAGTGCATGTAGTCGAGCTTTTATTTAAGCACCGGAGCATTAGTAGTCCGCAAATATCATTGTGTTACATTTATTTTAGAGCTATATAGTTAACAGGCTGAATAGGAGAGTGAGAGCGAGGATGAAGGGTGAGGGAGGGACACGAGAGTGGCTGGTGTTGGGGGGGGGGGGGGGGGGGGGACGATGCAAAGGACAGGGTGAAGTGGAGAAGGTTGGGTTGCTGTGGCGACCACTGACGGGACAAGCCAAATGTGCCGTAGTAGTAGAATGAGTCGGTAATAACTGATTTTTTTTAGTTCTGCTCTGCAACGGTGCATGAGAGGATCCAGAAGATCCATTCCTAAGTATCAGTCACAGGCATTTTACTACCAATGAGTACTTTTACTACCAATTTTAACATACAGTAAGTATAATTTGAATATGGGGATTATACTTAATGACTATTTTTCCATTAGTACAAATGATACGAGTGATTCTTTCCTACAAAATGCCTAAAAAAAAGCAGATAAATCCTGATGAATCTTTATGAATCTGAACGCTGCGTCTGTGTTTTTTGTTCTTACATTTTGCCCGTCGTGCAGTCCTGAGGCAGGAAGCAGGTCGAAGACAAGTGTCCCAGCATTACAGACTGCACAATGGTCAGTTGTCTTTGTCGAGCCAGCGTCTGGAATAATCTGGTGTGACAGACAAAAAACAAAAAGACAAAAAAAAACGTCAGAGGCCGACAAACGTGCCAAAAACACCAAACCAAACACGGCAGATGGAGCGAAAGGAAAGCCGGATGGCGAGACAGTGTGCAAACATGACATTACAATAACGTCCAAGGCCGTAACGCTGGCATGTGGGCAGGTTCTGGGAACGGACTCTTGTGTAACAGTCTGGACACACGGCGCTTGTGGCCTACTTCAATGGTTTGGAAAAATCTTTTTTTAAAACATTGTGATTTAATTTTGTCAGGGAATATTAACGAGAGATTGATGGGGGAAAAAATCTGACATTCTTAGGGAGTTTATTACCCAAGAGATTCTGGACCCTCAGACCCTGCAGGTGAATGAGTGCGATTACGATTATGAGATTGAAAGGAGGTGTAAAATAGAGAAAAGTGTTTGTGTTTTTAGTGTCGCTTTTATTCCGACTCCTTAATAATCATTTTAAATGAATAAGGGGGAAAAATATATTGATTGATTGTGTGAAATAAGCAAATTTATGCAATCTAGTTTGGATTGCAGGCTCGCTTATTTACCTGCTGGTACAGTTGCAGTGGTACAGCGTCGTGGCATCCGGGTTGTTCAGGCCGTATCTGGTGTGCAGGGGGAGGATCTTGTTCCTGCACTGATCCAGGTCCTTGAACGCATCACACGACAGCTTCATCTCTGCTGAGGAGAGAAGCGTTATGTTACATGTTCAGCAGAAACGTGAGCGGATAAGCTGTAGAAACGCGAATGACCTGCGACATCAGCGTCGACCAGAGTCTGGTTTCTGGACGATGCCGTGCTCTGCTGATGAGCTCTGTCCTCAGATACTGGACCTGGACTTCCCTCTGGGGTGTTTGAAGCTGTGGAGACGGCCATGCTGGAACCAGTGAGCGTGGAGGGAGAGTAGTGGGTTAAAGGCGTAGGGACTGTGGACGCTGCAGCAGCGATGGCGAGGCCCCCCGGGTGTGACCCGCAGTCCTCTGTGGGAATGGTACTGTTGGTGATGCAGCCGGTACTGTTGGCACGTGTTGGAGTGGAAGACTCGTACGCCGTTGGTGGATGGACCTTAGCATATAGAACCGGTTTAATCTCTTTACACCTGTAAATCAAAACAGGTTGAAATCATTGAATTGCCATTTTTGGAAATACTTTTAGTCACTTTTTGATGAGAAATAGATCAAAGAACTGACCGGCATGCTAGAATAGCTAATAATCCAACAATGGATGGATGAATCTCAGAGATAAACCAAAACCCTGAAAGACTAAAGTAGATTCTACTCTGGCAAAAAAAAAAAGTTTTTTAAATAAGCTGCTTGTTTATTTCTTTTCGTGCTAAAAACCTTCCCGCAGTGTAGTGTTCTGAAATAAATGACAGTTCCACGTACATCCCGAACCAGTTCCTCTGTACACACTTGTCTCGGTGGGCGAACTCAAAGCAGTGCACCTTCAGCAGGTTGAAGAAGGTGTATCCCACCATGTCAGAGATGCTGTCGTTGGCCTCCTTTAGACATTTGTAGAACCTGTTGAACGCAACAAGTCAGCTCAAACACCCTGCCGTTATTTACCGAGTGGGGCGGCTGAAGCTCTGATTCCCCACCTGCTGTCACATTCGCAGTGAGACATGGTGAAGATGTTGCTGTTGAAGACCCCGAAGTCTGAGCGAAAGGACAAGATGGTGTGCTTGCAGTGGTCGTGTTCACGGCAACAGCTGTCTGTGTCCGTGAAAACCCCTGCAACAGGTTACAGGATTACAGAGTTGCATCATGGGAAATGTGGTATCCCCTGATTTCCAGGACTAATAGTCAGATAGTTTCTCTTTGGTTCAAATCAAGTTGGGGGTTTTTTTGGGGCGTGTTTTGTTTACTTTTGGAGGTAAAGTGAGTTTTTAAGAGCTTCAAGCACAAAGTATAGAAGCTTTATATTGCATTTGTTTATGTTCTGCTGTTGTGATCTGTTAAAAAAACACTTTACATTTATTTCTTGTGTTGAACTTTATAATAGTATAGGTCAAGAACATGTAAATAAAATTATTAACTAAGATAGACAGTATGTGATCCATCACCCCTGGCAATCAGAAGGAATTTCCTTGTGGGTCAGCCATTGAAATCAGGTTGGAGACCCTGGGGGGGGGGGGGGGGGGGCTGGACGGATTATATATCTGACCTGGGAATGCCTTGGGAAGAGCTGGAGAGCATTACCAAGGACAGGGACATCTGGAATACCCTACTAAGCATGTTGCCCCCTCAGACTGACCCCGGATAACAGGAAGAAAATGGCGGGTTGGATGAGAAAGGTTGAAAGAATGAGTATCTGAAGAATTCAATTTTCCACCTGATAACATCCATGCCTCTGTTTTTGGTCTGGATTCACCCCTGAACAGGATTTACTTTACTGACTACCTCTTCCCACTTGTGTGACATTCCATATCACGAATCAAATAAGAAAAAATAAGTATACATATTTGTGTTGTTTCCATTCACCCATCAGCCTGCATTGGGAAATGTTTTTCTCTTAAAGTTAATGCACATAAAATATAGAACCAACCTACCTAAATCTTCATTTGATGGCGCCTTGTCTCCAGAACCGCACCACAGAGTCCCCGGCATAATGAAACGCTTCACACGCTGAAGGCTGCTGACCTCCGACCTCTCAACTTCATCTCGTGGATCCTCCCGCGGTGAAACACCCACGCTCCTCACCGACCTCTTTCCCGTGCGCTCCGCGTCCCCCGCGAAATATGGAGACTTCACAGAGACGCACAGATCCTCATCCTCAAACACGGAATCGGAATTTTCATCTGGAGTATCAGAAAACTCGTCGGCGCGCTCCCGGCATAGAGAGAGATAGTTCTGGATCAGCGACGCGTCGTCGCTCCACGCGCAGCCGAGCGGAGCGCGCCGCCCGGACCGGGAGCCGTGGTAGAGCCGTGGGGCCGGGGAGGTCTGGAGAAACATGTAGTGCACTTCTTCCGTGCGTAAAACCTTCTTCCACGCGCAGAGGATGGAGGCTTCTGCAGCCCACCGTGTCAGGAGTGATAAAAAGAGAGTGAAGAGAAGCGGAGAGACGCGCGTCATGGCGGCGCGTCGGAACAGCTGCTTGCGTAAAGAGAAGTAAAGAGACAGCTGGCCTGAAAACGAATCCGCGCCGCACTCGCGGCAGATTAACAGACTGACGCAATTCTGGTCATTTTTAAATGACAAGGGGAGGAGGCGCGCCGGATCCAAAATAAACACAACGAAATCAGAGTCACGTGACCTATCAGTTGCGTTTAAATATCGATTAGCACACGGACTCCCCACAAACTAGTTTATCAGTATGTAAAATGTGACCAAACTCTCTGCACGTGGTTAGAAAGACTATTTTTGTTTCAATAGTTTTTTTGTTTTTTTTTGTCACTCACAGCACAAACCTGAAGCCAGCAGTCCCCTGATAGGTTGACACCCCCCCCCCCCCCCCCCCCCCCCCCATCATGTGACCTCTCTGCGTCCCGGCAACCTGTTCCTGGAATCTGGACGTCGGGTATTAAGGAGTCGGAACGTCTTTATTACACCTGTTGTGTTTTTGCCTGCGTTTATTTGTCTCTCTGTCTGCATGTTAGCAAAATAACTTAAAAACTTTCTGGACCGATCTTGTTGAAATTTTCAGAAAATGTTGGGAATGTTACCGGGAGCAGATGATCAACTTTTGGAAGACGACCCAGAAGAGATTCCTGGATTGTGGATTTCCTTGAATTTTTCATTAATATTGCTGGAAATGGAGCTTCAAAATGTGTTCTTCAATATCTCGGTTGATTGTTGACTAATGTTTACGGAATATGACACAGTTTCTATCTTACCACCAGAAAATTCTTTCAGGATCGGATCCGGATTGTTGATTTCAGCTTCAGTAAAATGTGTGTATTTGCTTTAGTTAAAGAAACTCGCATAACTTGCATGTTGCTCAGTGCCATTCTGTTCTGCCGTTTAACGTGCGGTGGAATCAGCTCGCTTTTCAGAGTGAACCAAGTCCATAAACCTTTACCCATATGGACCGTATTATCAGAAGAAACCAAAGTTCACTAAATTCTCAGCTGTGTGTTCCTCGCCGGCTGATTGGCTCAAACCTCGCCTGATTGAAACAAAGTTTTCTGCCATGTCACAAAGCAGGAAGTGTCACGATATCTTTATTTATTGTCCGCCACGTGTGCGTGTGTGTGTGTGTGTGCTACAATATGAGTTCAGACATGCATCAATATAAACACAAAAACGATGAATCACTAGAGCAGATCCGATGGCCGGGCATCTCACACACATCGATCAAATCCATCTCTGGAGGGAAGCATTAATATGTGTCGTTCATAATAATGTCATGCAGAAGCATTTTTGGGCATTTGGATTCCTGCAGAAGAAACGGAGCGAGGTCACGCTGGAAGGAACGAAGACGGCGACGCGTCATCTGGATCGGAAAGAAAATGCATCTCACGGCAACAACAAAAAAAAGGGGGGGTTTGTTCACATTGGGTCCCTTTTCCTATATGGAATATATGCATAGTGCACAGCGATGATTACACTAATGCAAGTAAACACCAACACGGATGATCTCATACCAGCATGGATCGACATGGAGACAAGCGGTCATAGACAGAAAGCTGGGAATTTCCTCAATTCATCCACCTTGATGATGATTACAGGGTTTAATCGGCTCCATAAAAATGTGAGCTGCTCTTTCAATCAATACAGCATGTCAGAGGAGGTTTATTCAGAGTGTGATAGGAAAAGAGCCCCGGGGTCAGCGCTGGTGTTCGCGGCCCCAAAAGGACGTAGCACTGGGTCAAACTAGAACAAGAGGATAACAGCAGTCCACCAAAGAGGAGCGGATCCACAGGGAGAACAACACACAGACCAGGGAAAGACACTAATCATCAAACTGGAGGGTGTTGTCGTTCAGCAGAACATGCCAGCGCTCGATCTTCTCGTCCTTGTTCTTCAGGCATTCGTACCAGTGCTTCAGACACTCGCCTTTAGCCTGGATGCCTAACTGGCATCCTCCTGCAGGCAGACGGGGAAAGTGAAGCGTTAATCCTGTGCTTTACAGCTAACGTTCTATCACAAGCGTCAGTCCCACTTGGCTTTCGGTGTCTTTTGCTCCATCCAGAGGTGTTTCATCTGGGGATAAATTTGAGGTTTGATTTGCCTCTTTAACCGACTTGCATTCTGTCATCGCCGCTTCAACACCTGACTTATCCTGATTGGTTAGTTGCGGGTGACGTCATGATGAAATGGAGGACTGAGGAGGAGTTTTCTTTCATATGAATGACTTTCTCTTTCAAATGTTAACCTGACACAACTTGGCATTTCACTCTATTTACTCTGATAGAAGTCGATTTTATTTGTCAGCAGACTAAAGGTTGAACATCTGCAGCTGCTTTCATTTTACAATAAACCCAATGACAGGACACAATGTGAGTTGAGTGATGTATAATTCTACACGTGGATGATAGAATAGTCACATTTCATTTAATTCACAAATTCAGATTTAAGTATTTAAGCAGTTAAGACCCATCTCCTAGATGTTAAGAAGAAGAAAATAGATCCGTAGCTGGAGCGTTAATGTACGGTCATTTTTAGATCAGTTTGTAGGGATAAATTCAAATAACACCTCAGCTCATCAGAGCAGTATCACAAAAAAATAGTGAAGATACCAAGAAGACGACTGACCGGATTACAAGAAATCTAAGATAGCTGTGAAACATTTACAACTCTTACCAATGAAATCGTTGAATTTTCCCATATCGTAGTCCCAGACTGAGATGTTGAGGGTTTTCTTGGCCAGCTCGCCGTGTTTTACGTCATAACCGAACTCCTGAAACGCAGCGAAACGAGATGATGACGAAATCACGCGGACAAGCAGAGGGATGCTACAGTTCAGAAGGGCGGGAGGACACCGACCTCGTTAAACTCTGGATTGAGGGTCTTCTTTTTGATCTGTGTTTTGTTCTTCGCTTTCTTCCCCATGTCTGGCTTCAGACATCTGCGGCACAGGAGAATCGACTACAATGCAACGAAGCTTCACGAAATCCATTCCAGATGAGGAAGAGGAGGGTCGGAGCACGTACATTTTGACGAAGGGGTCGGAGTATCCGTTGGAGTCCATGGCGGCCAGGTGAGCACAGCGGACCACGCCCACGATCAGACGGCTCTGCTGACTGTCGTACGTCAGTGACACGAGGATGCGCCCCCTCTCATCCGAGTGCTCAGCTTCATTCAGCTGCACGCAGTAATGAAGTACTCCATTACAGTAATCCTACTACTCTGTTCCTCGTGAGCAGATTATATAGTGATTATTCTAATATCTACGAGTGGAGGACTGTCTTTATGTACAACATGATCTTAATGTACACATTTTATAATAGCGTTAACTTACATTGTTACAGTACATTAATAGAAAAGCACGCAGAGAGCGCAGACCTCCACCAAGCAGCTCATTCCCCTCCGAATTGGATTTACACCGTCCACATGATGTAAATAGATGTACAGTTTCTTTCCTCAAGATCCATCCAGCAGTTTTTCCCACCCTGCATCATTGTGCCAAATTCCATAAACATCGGTCAATAATAAACCGAGATATTAAGGAACAAATTTGGAAGCTCCCTTTACTGCAACGTTATCAATAATTTCAAAGTGACCCATAATCCAGCATCTCTTCTGAATCATCACCAAAATGCGCCATTTAAAATGTCTTTCCGAGGGTCTTACATCCTCCTCATAGAGAGCCATGCCACGAGATTGTCCTCCAACAGCCTTCTTCACCTGTGAAAAGACAAATCCAAGGATAATCCTTATCATACAGCCTGCAGCCAGTTAGCTTAGCATAGCTAAAGACTGGAAATCGTAGCCTTCATGCATCAAGCCTAATGCGCATTAATGAATGCCTTATAACTCTTACGTTTTTATATAACAAAATGCTAACTTTTGGCACATCAGAAATGTCCGTGTGGTTTTACCGGGATCACTCGCTCTAAACAAACACTGAAGTTCTTCTTCTGGTCGAACTTGAGCTTCTTCAGAGCCACTCGCGTCTCTCCTATGAATTCATTATGTCCAAACTTGTCCTCGTCGCTCACCGACAGCCTGTCGGCAGACAACGGACACAGACCTTTGACCTTCCTGACCTTTGACCTTCCCGTGACTGATACGGCCCTCGGTGGGAGCTACGCTAGCCCGTTCTTACCGGAGAGTTTTGCGCGCCATTTCTTCATCGGTGATTCCATGATAGACCAGCGTCTCGTTCCACGCCGGGTTCAGGGTGTTCTTCAGGGTTTTGGTGCGAAGCTTGTTCGACTGAGGAGGAGGAGTAAGCGCGAGAGACGATGACAAAGACATGTCATGTTGACGTTATGATGAACAGATGCTCCTTCAATGCATCAAACTGCTTGTTTGTGTTCGCCTCAGCCTCAACCCTCCAGAACGAGACAGATATATTTCTCAGGCGTTGATGGAGATGAAGGGGAGCGTAAATAAGGGTTGAATTAATGCGGTCAGAAAAAGATCCGGTGCAAAAGTGTCCTCTTTCAGAAGGTTAAGTCAGCAAACGGTTTGCTAATGAGATCGGCGTTTGGACGGACAAGTTCGTCCCTGAAGTCTGACGGGTGGAGAAAACCAAACAGATTCATGGATGTTGTTTTCTAAATCATCATCTAATTGACATCATTGTACCTTACTGGCTCCTGGTAGGAGGTGCAGCTTAACATACGGGTCAGCAAGTCCATTTGAGTCCATTGGCTTTAAACCCTTAAAAGACATAAACATAAAGGGTTCGTGATTGGTCGGGATCAGGATGAGATGAAAGCGTCCCTAAAAACAGCTCTTCTTCGTGTTTGTTGCATGATTAATCCTGCCTCATTTTGTTTCATCTCATTCCCGTTTTCAAATGCTAAACTGTCTGGTCTATTTCTCATCTGCCCGCCTCCCATTACCTCATCTGGACTGTCTCATATCGTCTCGCCTCGCCTTTCCTTGTCCTGTCCTATCTCACTTTGCCTCGACTCTTCCGTCCCATCTCGTCTCGTTTATTCCCGTCGCGTCTCATCTGGTCTCCTCTTATCTCTTACCTTGGCTTTAACAATGCAGCAGTGAAGGGCGTGGCTTTGCTGCTCGTAAAGGAGACTAAACTCCAGAGATCCCAAAGTGGCTGCAATAATAAAGACACAGAAACACATCAGACGTCTGCTTTCCATTGCTTGACTCCTATTGGATGAACTTGGATAAACACTGATTTGCTACTCTCATGCTAACTCCTTTCACAGATGTCGCCTCCTTCTACAAACGAGAGGAGAAAACCGTCTTACTGGCGTCATCCGAGTCGTAGTCGTCCTCCTCCTCTGTCCGATGCGGTGGGGGGCTGTTGACCACCGGGTTACCAGGTGGAATATTTCTGGTCGCAGGTACACGTGCGCTACAGGTGACAGGTTGTCTTTCCTCCTGCACAGGTGGACGAGGCGCCGTCTCATCTCTCTCTGAGCTTTTGTTTTCCACATTTGCAGCCAGAGCTGGAGACACGACGATGCAAAAAAAAAAATTAGCAGCTAATTTAACATCCGAAGCATAAATGTTGACGTGAAATCTTTTGAAAGCCGCCCTCTGGGTTTGGGATTATTCTTAGAAGGAGCAAGCGTGACATCACCTGAGGCGGAGGCGGCCTGCTGTGCGTTTGCTCGAGGTGGTTTGGAGGCTAACGCTTGTGTCTCAGTCTTCATTACCGCCGCTGGAGACGACTCGGTGTCATTATAGCTGTCAGCTGTTCTTGCTGTCTGCTCCCATCGTTGTGACGGGCAGGACCGCTGCTGCTGCTGCTGCGGCTCTGGGGACACACAAGAACGTCCCTGTTACAACAGGCACAGCTAACTAGTGTAGCGCTTTACCGAGGCCAAAAAGGTCCTAATCCCGTCTCCATAACACAATAGAATCCATCCTGCTCCACAAGTTTGATTAAAAAGGTAAAATGAATTAAAGAAAGATAAGTTAAGGAAACATCCTGGCATTATATCACACATTATATCAGTGAAAATGTCAAACTGAAGCCTCCTGACTGAGAGGGTTTCCTGTTTGCTTCCTTAATGTTCAGGTTAAAGCACAAAATGCAGCAGCCAGTTTGGAGTCAGGGTGACATTCTGAGTTTGGTGCCATCCGTCCTGTAACGCCATCAGACACTCGTGTCCTGCAGGCAAGTGCGTCGCCGATCGTGTCCTAATGAGACATGAATAATTTGCCATTTGGGATGAGCAGTTTGTCTTTACAGTGTGTGGCTGTACAATGAATACTGATACGACTGCTACGAATCAAAACTGTGCCCCCTAACTGGAGTTAAGATAACGGCACACTGAATATAGATTTTAATGTCGCGACAAAGAAAATCAAAGTGTTTCTGCTGTTATTAAATATTTAAGTGAAGCAATTTTTATATGATTCCATCCAGATAAAAAGAGCAAATGCTTTTTATATGTGCACATACCGGTACTTCATTTTTAAAACATTATGAACTATTCAATCACCTGGTATAGTTCCAATTAATATGATCAAAACCTTTATTGATCTCAAGACGTCCCATAAATCAACTTGTGGAATGTTTATAAAAGTCACTGATGCGTCCGATTTCAGATTCAGAACCGTTTTTACTTCTTTGTGTAGCTACCATGCTGCTGAAGATGTGCAGCAGGTTCCTGCGATCCACTGAGGCCCCCGGCAGCCCAATCGTTCTCTATGCTGGACTGTCGAGGTCTGGACAGAGGGAGGGGGGACGGCAGACCCTCCTGGTTCCGTCCCTTGGAGAACCAGGCCCCTGAACGCTTCTGGACCTGCAGGGACGCAGCTTCTGTCAATGCTCAGAGGTGAGACGATTCAACACAACAACCAACTGATCTCAGGTCTGCAAGCACAGATGCACACAAGTGAGAAGCCCCTGGTGGCTAAACAAGGAACTGCATGTTAGTCATTCTGTCTGCTGAAAATAAAATAGTGAATGTGGTCCATCTTCCTTTGTGTGTTTGTGATTGTTTTGTGGTAAATAGCTTGAAAGATGCAAGGCCCTTTAAATTAAATCAAAGCCATCCATATCTGATCACTGCGTCAATCCTTCACCATCATCATCATGACTATTTCTGTGGTTTATAGTAATCACAATGTTACATTAATTATTCTGAACTCAGTAAGTGAAATCACTTACCTTTTACTCATTTGGAATATTTTAGTGAGTATCTATGGAAGGTAATTTTCCAGGTTGCTGGACAGTGAAATGCAATTTATGAGAGTCTAATAGCATATAAATGATTGATATTTGGAGAAAAGCTCATTTTCTCTCCAAAAGGATGACATAATGGCATTGTCCTCCTCCTCCTCCTCCTCCTCCTCCTCCTCCTCACCTCTTGATCTTCATTGCAGATCCTGCACAGCCACGCCGGACACATCCTGCTGTTGCTCCGAATCCCACATTTGCTGCAAATGTGCTGATAAAGATGCAAATGCATGCATAAGATGCGCAGATGCAGAATCATGCACAGATTTAGTCCTTGATGACAGGTGCACAGACTAGAGCACACATAATTTTACAGTTCAGAGAGCATGGACCTCCTACTCATTTACTGAGATCAACAAGCAGCAGCATGTCAAGATTAAGACCGGGAAACACGCAGCGTATGTCAAAGCGAGTTAGCATATGGCCCACTGTGTTTTTATCATCGTAGGAAACTTAGCAATCCTGTTTGTGTCCTATCCTCTGGGAATGACTGTGTTTGTTTTCCGATACTGTGGAACCCATTTAGCAACAATATGAAGAAATAGAAATCCTGTAAGTCATTGTAATGACAGAGATTTCAAAATAATGACAATATTTCTCAATAATATTGATTTAATATCTCAAAACAATGAAAAACCTTCTCATAATAATAAAACAATCTCAAAATAACTAATTAGTATCTCTAACTAAAGTAAAGTAATCTTAAATAACAGGTTTGTATCTTGTAATAACCCCTGAACTCGCAAACTACAGATTTAGTATATCAGAAGACTAAAAGATAATAACAAATTAATATTTCAGAATAATTCAGATAGAGAAAAATCCTCAGAATGAGGAATAAGCATCTCAAAATAATGACTGTATACTAACAAAACTAATGACCTTTTGCACCAAAATAATTTAGTAATATTCCAAAATAGTAACTTATTATTTCAAAATAAATGAGATAATGAGAAGCATTCTCAGATTAAGGAATGAGTGTCTCAAAACGGTTTGAATAATGATCTATAGCTCAAAACAATAATTCATTATCTCAAAATACACACTATTTCAAAATGATTTCTTAATGCAGCAAAAATAAAGATTGCATTTTATTTCACTTTGATATCCCCAGTCATTATTTTGAGAACATATCTCATTGTTTTGAGGGATTAACTCATTTTGTGAGATATTAGCTGGCTGTAATGAGCTTCCACAGGGTGCAGCGACGTCCACAGACCTTTTTGCACTGCACACAGAGGACTGCTGTGACCCCCTGCGGTCCAAAAGACGACCCACACAACAGGCAATGCGAGTGTCCATCGCCACACGCTGTCTTCTTGATGTTATCCAGCCGACTGGAAAGACGCCTGGGAACTCATGGGAATAAATGTGAGCACAGACATAAAGTTGGCACAGTTTTTACACTGAATATCCTCCAGATCAGCGAGCATCTGCGTGAGGTTGACTGATGCCATTCTCAGTTCGAGACACCAGAGTTTCCCTTCTCACCCGATCCGCTCCTGCTCCATGGTTTCCATCATGGCTGCGCGAGCCAGGACGCTGTTGATGACCTCCTTCTCCTCATCCGTGAGCTCCTCTCCTGGAGGGAATCCAGACCCATTCATCGTCCACCTAATCCTGACCGCAAAACGTGCACAATCACACACAAAGGAGACGCACAAAGCGTAAGTGGCATGCAAAATTAAAAGCGCAACTCAAACAAAAGGCCAGTAAGTCGAGAATATGCATCGGTAAGGAGGTCGAGACACTAAACTTTAAAGACAAGAGCGCAGCTGGAAAGATTTTGGACTGCAGAGCATGCGAGGGGGTTACGTGATAACTTAAAAATACATTTCTGAGCTGCGAAAAAGTGATCACCTGACAGAGTATGTCGTGCATTTATTCATGCAGCTCAAACTACAGGCCTGGGGCCCAAACCTGACTGGCAGATAACTTCATACAGCCCCATAACTTAGTTTACACGGCCGTATCCAGGCGTTTAAGCCCCGGGTGGCCCGAGAACATACAGTACATCGGAAAAATTATTTCTGATGTGTACTTTAATTACCAGCATTACAGTGTGATAAATAATCACGTTATTTTTACAATAAATAAAAGTTAAGATAAAATGTATTTTTGGAGGTGGGAGAACCCGGAGAAACCCCAAGCAGACACGAGGAGAACATACACACTCCCCACAGATGGGAATTGAACCATTACGCCAACCGTGCCACCCATCGGATGAACAGCAGTTTCTATTTTGGTACACAAAAGAAACAAAAACGAGTCTTATGGCTCCTTCTGCGTCTTTATTCTTCTCGTCTGCAGGAGCGTGTGTGTTTACGTGGAATCTGCCGAGTTGTGACTCACAAGCTGGAATTATCGGCCATTTCTGAATGTTTCCTTTCCCGACTGACCCCACCTTTCTTTCTCCGTCCAAACACTCCATCACACTCAAAGGCATCACTTTGTCCGCTGGCGATAGGTAGTGACGCCTGACATTTTGCACGCACGGGGAACAGCGAGGAAAAAGACGAAGAAAGACGAAGATTTAGCGTTGGACACAGCTCGTACCTCCGTTAGGCAAGTTAAGAGTGAAGCAATGACTTTAGCAGATCAGGTTGGCGAGCTCGTCCGTCCATTACAAATGGATGCTCGAAATAGAGAATAGAATGTTCTTACTACAGAAAGGAAAATGCATTCATTAGTGCCAACTGTTCCAGCAGCCTGGTTGGACTAGAGGCGAGAAGTTTAGGTCATGCTTTCCCTCTTAATGTTTTTGTCGAGCGATAATGAGTGCATTTCCCTGCAGTGAGCGGTTCTTCAGGCGTGCACAATGCAGGCCGAACCTCAGTGGCGCGTTACAGCGAACAGCTTTGTTTGCCATCGTCAGCAGTCAGTCTCAATTAGCGCCCCGGTTGTAGAGCAGCTGTGCACGATCGCGGCGTCTGTGCAGCCGGACATGACCGGCAGACGTTGGGGAATTTAACACAGCCAGCAGCGCTGGTAGAGCAGTAGGTGTGCTAGAGCTGAAAGAAATCATGGCTAATCAAATTAGCTCATGTCAGACGTGTTAAAGCAACCGAACAGATGATGAAATCTCCTGCAGCCGTGTCTTACAGGCAGAATAATGTGTTTAAACAGAACTCTACAGTCAAAATGCTAATATGATAACAATGATGACGCAAAAATATGCTTATTATGGATGTCTGAACCAAAATTTTATGACAGTTCATTCAATACTTATTTATCGGTGGAGTCGAGAAAACAAAAAAAAAGTTACAGTTCCTCCCTTTTTCCAGCCGTATCCCAAAATTCACCAGTTCCATCTTTGGGACAATAATGACTCCTCCACCTTATTTCATGGTAATCCATGAAGCAGTTTATATGTCATCCAGAAGTCCTGTCAAACAGTCCTGTCCTGCCACATGCAGCATGAATTGACTATTGAGCACCGCTGATTTACAGCAGATCAATGGAGCTCTGCGGCAGGACATGACGCTCATATCTGATTCTCAATGTCATCCACTGAAGTGGACACAACTGCTTACACATGACAGCCTATCAATATTATCCTCGTATCACAGCGCAGCCTCTAACAGAGTCTGCAGCGCTGCACTGATCTGACAGAGCCGTGCATAAATATGGACCACCAGTGTGGAAGATTCCATTCGTTCAGTTCTGGAGCGCTTTTATTTCTGTTGGTGACAATAAATAGGTTAATGAGATTACATGATTGGAGGCATCGAATGCACTAATCCAGGATTTATCTCAGACCAACGCGATGGACAGGAGAGCTGAGACTGAAACGCTGAAGGGGTGTTCCATCCATCTCACGGAGCAAGCAGCTCATTGATCTTTACCACTGGATGATAGGAGGAGGGGGGGTTAAACAAGAAAGTTTAAATAAAGTTTGGAAAAATCCACCAAACTTTAGATCCTTCCTCGGCTCGTTATTTCCACCAAAAGGACAAAATGCACTAAAAAACATACAGCAACCTCCTATAAGAGGATTTTAGAGAGACAAACATGCAATACTGTCTGTTTTCTAGTAGAGTCTGTTCAAATACGTCACTGATAAACCACAGAATTATTTAAAGTAAGGCTGAACAGTCAACAAGGGTCTTATCTCATCTGTCCCTACTGTTAAACTCCCTCCCTCCCCCCTTCCTCCCCCCCATCAACCGTCTGATGAGGTTCTGTAGTTCTAAGCATCCTTTGACAACGTGTGTGGCTTTGGCCCCATTTCTCTGACACTACTGGATTTGAAAAGGACACATCAGAACTGCATTCATGATGTGTGTGTGTGTGTGGGGGGGGGGGGGTGATGTGGTTTCCCGCGAGCATCATTTGAAAAGGCCACGTCAAGGACGTGTCACCACGTGAGGCCTGGCGTGATTTAAATCTGCTCCATAGCTCCAGTTGACCGATGGGGTGGAACGGCCTCCAGGGAGACGGGGTGGTCCACGCATGAACCAAGTAGGATGAGATTCTCCATGGTAACCAGTTGATGCATCCTTATGACATCAGAGATGCTCAGATCCCCGGGGTGAAGTGAGATTATAATCCTGATTTCCATCATGACATCTAAAGTGAAAATATGTAGCGCGTCACAATGGTTCAGATCATCCCAAGCGGTCCATCCCAGCTGACCTTGAGTGGGGGGTGTGGTTCTCCCTCGTTGTTGACTGTCGCGCTCACGCAGGACCTGTCGCCCTCGGAGAGTAGCCCAGAGAAGTCCATTACGTGTTGACGTGACGTCAAAGAAACCCAGGCGCTTTAACTCCATGAGACTATGTGGGCCGATAAAGAGCTGCAGGGCCACACACACACACACACACACACACACACATGCACGCACGCGCACACACACACACACACTTATTCATGACAGCTCACAGCAAACACACATTGTGTATGTGCTGCAGGGAGGAAAACTCTGACAGTTTGCGTCATTCTTCTGTGTTTTCTGTGAAGTCTAGAGCCCCCCCCCCCGCCGCCGCCGCCGCCCTTCTTACCGGCTTTTATGTTTTAGAAGCAGAACACAATTGTGTTTACTTTAGTAGAAGACACTCCTTCACATCAACAAAAAGACGAGCAGTGAAAACGGGCTGTGATGAAGCGGCTGTTCCTCTTTAAACGCTATAATAAAACATCTCGGGGCGTAACTTCATACAACAATCATCTGTGACCTGAAAGAACCCAACAAACAGCATCTCAATGATTCTATCTGATTTAAAGTGCCACATCCAAGCATGCAGAGAAAGGCTGGCTCAGACTCCAGGATGATCGTCCCATTAAACCCTAGAAGGCAGGATTTCCGGGACAGAATAAAATGTTGCTTGAGGATACTGGATCAGTCTTAGGATTTACAAACGAGGTTCGTCATCTCCAGGTTCAGACAACCTCATCCTCTACAGCAGGAACATCCCGGTTATTTACGGTACACAGAACAATCCCAAACGCTCCTATCTGAATTAGACTGGAGCATTTCTGCAACCCAAGTGAGTCGTAATCCTACAGCCAAACTTCCTCACTCCTTTCCTTGCACTGACCCCACAGCTGCTCCTGCCACAACCATCCATCCATCCATCCATCCATCCGTCCACTGTGCCTCCTCACCCCCTACTCCACGGCCCCAGGCTTGTCAGCCCAGTGAGGAAGCAGCTTATGAAGCTTAGTTCTGCAAAGAAGCATCCCCACCTACTTTATCCCCCCCGCCTGATGACTCTGTGGGAATCATTAACCCTTGCATAGGCGCACACAAAACGCCTTTCTGATGACTCCTGGGTTCATCCGAGCACAGATTGAGGGGACTGAGGGCAGAGCTGCATTGACTATTTTAAATGCCAATCCCATTTTTAGTTGTTTAACGCTGTCTTCTACCCTGAGCCATTTTAGGCTAGCAAAATGTCCAGGAAGAAGGTGGGTCATGGGCCCCAGATTGAGAAGTAGATATTAGCATGCTATAAGCTAAAACAAGAGTACAAAATCCCCATGAAGCATCTGCGGGATCTGAAATCCATTTATCCCAATTCTTTCTCATTCCCTCCGTTTCTTTAACCAAAGGCAGAAAGATATTTAAAAAAAAAAGACAAACCGATGTAAGCGCGGTTACAGTTAGCAGCTTGTGGTTATTTGCATCCTGAGCATGACAGGAGTGATCTGTATGGCAACAGCAAACGCCCATATGGTGTGTGTGTGTGTGTGTGTGTGTGTGTGAATGCACCAGGGGCAACACTCAAGCTAAAGCCACTAAACTGAGCAAAACAAACTGCAAACCTCCAGCTGTCTCCCTCGCTTTCTGCCGGCGGTCTGCTTGTGTGTTTTTGGACCGGAGGAGCCGGTTGGCACATTGTCTGACTGTCAATGAGGAAGTCAGTCACAAGGGTCAAAACAGAGGTAGAATAATGAGGAGAGACGAGGCCAACGCGCGTCCTGCAAGAGGAAGATGTCGTCATTGACTGGAATTTCTTTTTATAAACTAAAATTTGATTCAGTCAAGTGATATCTGTTGAGATGTCGCAGTTTGCACATGTGCTCACGAGCAATCACAGCTCACATCCTCTATGACCAGAATATTTGAACGTGGAGTAAGTCAAAGTGAGCTCGATGAAGACAAACGAGACGACACAGGCTCGTCCTTCTGTCGGGACATCTTCGGGTGTCGTAGGCGCTTTTTCTACACTATTATGGTCTGGAAGAAATCACTCCCCTTCTTACGTCAGGAGGGGCAGATGTGCGTGCAGATGTGCGTTCTGCCCCTCCACGCTCTACAGGCATTTCCCCTGCATAAAGTTTATTTTTGTTCCGGCGTTCAAGGTTCATCTTTGTTTTGTCTAAGATAGATTTACAACATAAATCTTTGTCCAAGTTTAAAATCCTAATATCTCATTAAAAAAAAAACCTCAAACATCAAATGTGCGTGAACAATTCATGAATAGCCACAATAGTTCACATTTTGTGTGTTCAAAAATCATGTCAAATAGATTTTATGATTAAATATTTAATGGATTATTATTGTCTTTGGTAAAATAGCGGTTCCTTTTTTTTAATATAAGCATCATTGTTTAGACAATTCACTGCAACTTAACCGCTTCTTTGTTTCTCAGATATTTATGTCATTTTAAAACTCACCCGAAATAGAAAAGTTGAAACTAAAAAACAAAACCCTTGAATGTTATCGTCGTCCTTCACACTGGTATCAATGAATGGACAAATGTCTCACCTGTAGCTTTCAAACGGATGTCTTCCCTTCTTCAGCCACTTCACTCACACAGAAACGTTAACTCTGGCAGCAGCTCCGTCTTTGCATCCAGCATCCTCTCCGGTACTCTCCTCCTCACTGCCAGCCTCCTCGATGCACGCTCTAGTAAGAACCTCCCTCCACACCCCCGTCTCTCTCTCTCTTTAACCGAATCCGTCTACTCTCATCTCATCAGTGGAAGGCAAAATGGTGATGCCACCATTGCTGCAAAGTGCACTACAAAAAAAAAAAAAGGCTTAAAAGGGACGCACTGCAACTCCACAAATACTGGGCTCCTGACTAGGTTAGTTTAGGTTCAACTTTATTGTTACTTCACATGTACAAGATAACGAAAGGCAGTTTAGCATCTAACTAAAGGTCAATTATTAGACAGAATTATACAGGTTGGACACATTTAGAGTTGTTATGCACACAGATTTGGTGCTATATGAACATTCTATAAAGCTAGACACAAAATATGGGGTTATATAGAATAGAATAGCACTTTATTATCATTTCACACAGTGATGAGATGAAATTAAGTAGGCTCCGCACAGACAGAATATATAGATTCCTACCAGGCCACCGTAGCTCCCAGGATCACACACATACAGGCACGCCTCCACCGCGTTGAAGTGGACATTTTTTATTAGGACTTTGAAGAGCTTAGAGAAGAATAAAGGGAGCTCTGAGTCAACGCGTCTTCACGGGGAAAGGAGTCGGCTTGGGTGGTTCCGGCATCCGGTTAGGATTCTTCCAGGCAGCCGGGATGAGACCAAATCCCACTGGAGGGTTTGTGAATTGTATTTATGGCAAAACTGAATCAATGGGTGCGAGAAGTTCAAACAAGTTAATCAAGAGTAAGTTAAGGGTTAATTTACCTGAAATAAATGTTGTCATTTTGTGATTGATCACATGAGTGACTCTCATGACCCTTCAGAGGGGCCCGGCCCCTAGACCGGGACCACTGGTATGAACTGGCCAATGGTAAAATGCTGCTCTAACACTATTAACAGGCCAATAACAAAGTCATAATAATCACAGCCAAGACATTTAATTTAATGATATGGCAGAACTATATTTGACTGATATTTATTTTAAATGATATTCAATAAATATTTAAAATTACTGTAAATGAAATGACTTCCTCTTTATAATCGCTGCAGCCTCTTACATAATTTATTTTTTTTGGTGTTGTGGTTTCCTTGCTTCTCATTTAATCCCGCCTCTCCGCGTGCACGCAGTACAAAAGGCACCGTGCATTCACACGCACCATATGGGAATACTTTCTATTCCATCTATTTTTGAACCTTTACTTTGCCTCCAGCTGAACAGCTGCACTTATGCGCAATACAATACAAATCAAATGGGCCTGCTGCAAGGTGCAATTAGACACTGCAACGATTACGTAATTGTATTATTCAGCAAATGTAACCTGGAGTGAACCTGATGCTATTTTACATGAACAACAAAGGCTGTTACTGTCACACGCCGGGGGGGCGGGGGGGTGTCCACATGCAAAGTGCTTCCCCCTGTCAGAATTACAGCACAAGTTCTGTACAAACACAAACACTGATTAATCAGCTCCCAGTGGATCCAGTTCCTGCCTCCCAGGGTCGGGTTGGCCCTTTGTCGCCCTCTTTTGGCTTCTTCGTGTCTAATATTAATATCTTGGCCTCCAAATTAAAAAATGTTTTAACGCAATGTGAAGGATAATTTTTAGAATTTAAAAGAATATTAAACTTCTAGAAATAAACTAAAATTAAACTATTGTTAAACTAGAATTATGTTTAAAAAGTTCTGAATATTTTAATTAGTCAGAAACAATAGATTCAAGTCAACACAATGGGATGGATTTCTGACAGTGACACCGATTGTGCATCTCATTATTGGAGGAATTCATGAAAAATGTTAAAATATACTAGATTACATATATTCCTTCAGCCTCTATAATATAAATAACAGTCATGTGTATATATTTCTAAAAGCCATCATCTCAGCTGCTAGTGAAACATATAGCTTCATTTGTTCCTGACTTGCAGTTTAATAAAAGTCATCCTCAACAGAGGACAGACAGAAAATGCCTTCAGTGCTCCTGATCGGAACCAAACTTGAATTTAATTTAAGAAAATGGCCACATCAAATTGGTGTGGGGTTATGTGCCCCCCCCCCCCCATGGAGGTTTACGGTTCTCCTTTCAGATATTAATAAACACATTAAATGTTTCTCTGTCTCCTAGCTAAAGGTCATTGTGCTCTTTAAGCACTGAACTCTTCATTGTTGTCCCGAGTTTAGTAACTCTGACCCCCCCCCCCCCCCATTCAGTGCTTAAAGGTCTCCAGATGTGCTTTAATGGAATCATGATGAAACAGAGATAAAAGGTTTGAAAAAGGGGGTTGGTTAAAAGTGAATCTGAAGCTGCCTTGTTTCTTGCCTCAGCAACCATGAATTGATTTGATTTGTTCTGGTTTGAAATGTCTGTCTGAACTTGAAAGGCTCTTCTCGTGTTACCGGTGAACTGGTGAACATCACCAGACTCCCTTTTTTTAAAGAAAAATCACACCATTTGAAAGGATTTTCATTTTCTGAGTAAAAAAAAAAAGAGAAGTTCGAAGAACTGTAAATTCACCATTAAATCCAATAAGGAGTTGCTTTTTTATTTCAAATATCTTGAAATATCTTGATCTGTCATGGGTCTGCTGGAGCCGATCACCCTGACCGCTGCAACTCGTGGAAATCACCATCGCACCATAATAAATGAAAATGAAATTAAAATTAAATCAGATAAAAACAATTGTACACTTTGTAGCAGATCCAGGTAATAATCCAGGTGTGTTGTTTTAAAATGCATATTTGTAGAGGGGCGATCGTTTAACTGCTGTCCAATAAAACAGAGGTTTGTAGTTCGCTGAAGCCTCTCGGGTTCTAGTCTGAGCAACGAGGCGTCCAGAACCGGAATAATCCCGGGAATGAGATCCGCCAGCTGCTTCAGGAGAGATCACAAACTCCTGCTTTTGGAACAGATTTTTTGAAAGCATCACGACACTCAAGAGAAACGTTCACCTGGCAGTGCTAACTTTGGTTTTAAAGTCTACTAAAAAAAAAAAAAATCTCCAGAGAAACAAGAATCTCAATTTCTAATTTCTAATTAGTTCAAGGCCAACATCTCATTTGTACACCGAATCTCACGAAGGCTGAGAAGACAGAGTTCATCTGCCATTTATTGTTCAAAGTTAACATGGTTAAAAATCAGAGAACAGACCCCTTAACGCTTTGTGAGGCCCCTCTCTGAGTCACAGAGAAAGCTGGAGGAATATACATACAGTATATTTTATTGGCAAGTAGATATGTTTTTAGTAAGTACATTCTCCTCTACCGGGTACTCATGTACAATATACATGTTAAAAAATAGTTTGTTTGCATTGCGATCAGCGTTTTTCCTTTTGTTGTTCACATTTAACTGTTACAGCTTCTTGAATGGTGGCACTGCTTTTTTTCGTAGCTATCACATGATCGATGGAAAGCAGTTACATCATCTAGAAGAAAACATGATGCTGACACACACACACACACAGACACACACACACACACACACACAACATTAGCCGAGCACAAACTCCAAGCCAGAGCTCATGCCTGATGGATGGAGCAGAAGGAAAAGAACACTTGCTCGTGAAGAAGAAGTAGAAGAAGATGTCCACTGGGGGAGGAAGCAGCCCCCACAACAACAACAAAACTGATCTCTCGTGTTATGACCGCAGCTGTTTCATCCTGGATCAGCGGTTGTCCCTCAAAGCAAAGAGGACAGCCCCCCCCCCCCCCCCCCCCCCCAGAGTCACTTTGAGATCTGAAGGCATTGTGATGCCGAGCAGAAGGCTTCACAAAACACTTCAGGCGACGCGTTTAAAAATAAATCAGAAATACTGCAGACGATCGCTCGGATGGGGGGAAAGGAAACGTCCAACACCGTGACTGAGACGCTTTCTGTTCTTCTTGTAGTTAAACGTTTCCACTCTCGTGTCCGTGGGAGGCGGCTAAAATAGCTTAGCATAAAGGCTGACAAAGGAACAGCTGGAATCGTGTGAATGTTTTTAACCCTTCGGTTTCTGCTTTGTTTTTAACAGATGTGTCCAGAACATATCTTACAAACAGCCTGATCCACACAGGCAAGGCTTTGTTTTCTGTGAACAAACCAATGGCGCCGTAACGCCCAACACGCCAGCGCTTCAGCTACGTGAACAATCTACATCACAGCCCATCCGTTGCCCAGAGGCTGAGGAGAATCTCAACATCACCACAACGTGAAGACCGTTTCTTTTCCATGCCAGCGATTATCGGCTTTTTAAATCTCCTGGTTGTGGGCAGCATTAAAAGGTCACATCCTCATCCTGTAGTGACCTTTGATGGCCAAACCAGACATGGGTTCAGTGCCCTCTACCACCTCTGCTGCTGAACCCTCGCACCTTCACGAAGGTACAATCGAACCTCAGCTCGGGGAGCCGCTTTCTGCTCTAAGCTACGCTAATCAGCTGCTGGCCCTAGCTTCATATTTAGCTTCCAGACATGAGCGTGATATCATTTATGAGCAAATTTCCCACAACTACTCCATTAAATCGGTTACCTTGGTTACCACGGGAGTACACAAACTACCGATCAATAACAACAGCGGTGACCGAGTGATGTGTGACGGCTTCTGAAAAACAATGACTCTTAAAATTAAGTACACGGCGGTGCTCAAAATACGCAATGGTACACAAAAAGGCATCGTCGTAAAAAAAATGTAAATGCATTTTTTTTTAATACATTGAAAATGTGTTTTTTGGCAGCCGTGCGTCTGTGGCGATGCGCGACCAACTCCCCTGAAATCTCAACATGTCATCATCGCATTCGCTGACACACAGGCCTGACACGCCCCTCTCTCTCTCTGCACCTCGTCTCAGATTATCTGTAATCTGTGGATTGAGGCTCGACTGGAACCGTTGGATGCTGCTAAATAAACGCGCAGCAGTAAAGGGCGTCAAGCTCAGGAATGTTTAACCGACAGACGCCGTGAAAGCACATTAAACCCAAAGCGACAGTTCAGAGTTCATTCGCACGCCAAAAATCCCGGGTTTAAAAAAAAAAAATACAGGATTTCATGTTTAGTGAAATAAACAGTAAATATGGTATCACAACAACAATGCAGAGTTCTTCACTCAGAATCATTACTCATAGATAACAGTGAAAATAGCAATGACTGGAAATGTTGCCCTATTTCTGTCCACAAATAAGGTCTCGTCTCTGATGACTGTTTAAAGGCTTAAATAGAGACTTTTAATTGGCTGAGAAATGTGGATAAAAATCATTTTGGCACAGGTCGTCCTGTAGTTAGTAAAAAAAAAAAAGAAGAAGAAAAGAGATGGAGCAAAGGTTAGCTCGGTTTCCCCCTCCGAAGATGGCGTTCGCCGTTTGCAGCCCTTGTTGGGGTGACATTTACAAAAAAAAAGCAAAACTGTGGTTCTCAAAAGGCTCTTCTGATGATCACAGTGGTTTAGAACTGGAGGGGAAAGGTTGAGAAGGAACCCGGCGTCGGAACTCTCGTGCTTTTTTTTGTTTGTCTGTTTTTTTAGTGTTTGTTTCCATTGTTCCACGTTATTATGGTCAAGTCTCAGGCGTCAAGGTGTGGCTGGCGGCAAAAAAAACAGGTCAGGTGTCAAGATCCTGAAGGAGACAGACAGAAGGAAAAAAAAGAATCAGAAAAGTGGGACTCCTTCCTGTGAACTTTAAAGTAGTCGCTCAATCTCACCTTCAGATCAGAGACAAGGCTTTATTCCTCATTTTGGCATGTTTTAAACACACGCAATCACTTTTCTTATCTGCTGTTTGAAGTAGCTCTAAATTGAGACTCTGCGCCGACGCGTTTTCATCTGCAGAGACTCCTTCCATCGTTTACGAGTCAGATCCCAGCTTGAGACGGAGCAGCGGTTTGGAATCGTCTCACTCTTCTCATCTACTAGAATGTTTTCACCCGTCTTTGCCGGTTGACTTGTTTGTTTGTCAGCGAGATTAATAAAATAATTCTAAAACATTCCGGGCTGAAGGATGGCAAAAAGGGTCAGGAAAGAACTCCGGGAATTTTGAACTCGTGCAATAAAGGGTGAGGATATTGGAAGTTATTCCGTCTGTCTCATAAATCTCATTGAGAAACCGTTTAAGATGAATGAAACTCGAGCTAAAAAATAACCTTTGAGTCATGCTACACCTTTATGCTAACGTAGCTTTATGACATTTCCACTTCAGACATCCGTCATCAGCGTTTCACTTCATTCGCAAATGTTTAATACATTCTTATTTATTTTACCTGGAACTGATAGAGCACAGGGGGGTCAAAGGTCAATCTCATCTGTAGCTCTTCTGTTGCTGCATCAGACCCACGTTCTCATACACTCTGGAGCTGTCCTCCCTCATCCTACCGACACATGCACACACTTTGAAGATAAACTGCACGCCGGAATCCGACAACCAACAAAAAGAGCCCCGTCTTACTCTGTACAGGTGGGAGTAGGAAGGGGGGTGCAAGGGGGCAAAGGGCTCTGCTCTCCTCCAGTCAGGTCGGACAAAGAGTACTTAATGTTGGTGTACTCGCGACCTTTGATCTTGCTTTTCTGCGGACAAAAAAAAGAGGTTGGACGGTTGGAGACGAGGGGCCGAGGGGAATCAGAGGCGGGCGAAACGCTTCCGGCTGCGCACCTGCTCCTCCTCGATGCGCCGCTGCAACGTTTCGATGTAGTGCTGCACGGCCTTGTAGATGAACCTGTACTGCGCCTCGGTCTGCACCATCCCAGAGCGCTGAGAACGAACCATCTGGATGGTCTTTGGAACGTCGATGTCGCAGTCCACGCCTGCAGAGCAGCATTTTTACACTGAAGCGTGTGTGTGTGTGTGTGTGTGTTCATACAGAGACCACAAATGGACCCACCTTTCTCTCTGATCACATCTATCAGGATGTCGATCACAATGAACGTTCCCGTCCTCCCGATCCCTGCGCTGAAGGACAGGAGAGAGGTGTCGGCGCGTTTGTTCCGGAGGACTCTGCGCCTTTGTTTCACGGTTTGAAACGCCTGCGCGCGTACCTGCAGTGCACCGCTATGGGCCCGGCGTCCAGGATGCTCTCCTGTTTCAGGTTGACCTCCTCCAAGAAATCCAGCACGCCGCCGGGGTCAGTGGGGACGCCGTGGTCCGGCCAGGCTCTGAAGTGGTACTGCCACACTGTCCGTTCTGTGTTGCCCTGGAAACGCGCAGGGGACCGTTAACCGAAGAGCTTCAGAACATTTTCATTGAATGAAGACGTTCTGTGTTGGCCACACCCACCTGGCCGACTTTGGACAGTTTGAGCTCCCTCAAGATGTAGTCGTGAGCGGCCGTCTCTCGGACATTGCGAACCCGCATGGCGCCGTATTCCTTCAGCGCCGACATGTCCGGCCAGTACTTCACACACTTACTCTGGCGAGACACAACGTTTTACATCCTTACACTCACAGCTTCGGTCATTCCACGGGAGATTCTCGCCGCTCTGAAGCTGGCGAAGGATAATAAAAGGGCGATGTCGCATATTTCTGTCGCAACGGTCGGAGGCTCGGAAATGGTTTTTGGTACAAGAACCGGATCGGACATTCCACAGAGTTACGCGTCGGATCCGTTTTCCCCTCACCTTTCCTCTCTCCACCTCCTTGGTTGTCATGACGATGACCCGCGAGTTCTCCTGGAACACCATCCTCCAGAAGTCGCTGATGGTGTTCTGCAGACAGCCCTGAGTGGCGATGTAGCTCTTCTTCGGTTTGGTGCTGTTACACTTAGAGTCCAGCTCTGGCTACACGCACACACACACACACGCACAGAATGACTTTCACAGACACAATCTATGACAGAATATTTAGCACGTGCCTGCCCCCCCCCCCACCGAGGACGATGCGCGTTTACCATGACAGCCGGTACGACCAGGATGAGATTGGCGTTGATGTAGTCGGACCCCGGCTCGTTTGGGTCCCGGTCGTTCAGCACCACGCGGGTGTGGTCGACTGGAAACAAACACAGAGAGTCAGTCGTCTTTTAGAACCCCCCCCCCCCCCCCCCCCCCTCAGGTGAAGCCCGTTTCCTCCAGAATGAAACGCTTCTCACAAGGCAGAATGTTCTTGTATCTGTTCTTGTTCTTGTTCTCCGCTCTCTGGCCCTCTTTGCGACTGTAGAGCAGCTTGCACTCTTGTTGCTGCAGCGTCTGGAGGGAGGAAATGGAACAAGAGGCGAGTCAAATCTCGGCCCTGCGGGAAGAACGCACGATGACGCAGGAGAGCCACTCACTTCAAATTCTTCCCAGAAGCCCTGCTTGACTTTGTCCGTGGCCTCCGCCAGTTTGCTCAGCTCCCGGACCCGACTTTCAATCTCGGCGGCGTTGATTCGCGTCGTGTTCAGAGGCTGCGGAGAGCGAGGAATCAGCACAGGAAACGCCGCCGCCGCCGCCTCGGCTCGCAGTAATTAAAGAGAATATTTTGGGCTGGCGGTACCTGCTTGAGCTGCAGCACGGTGCCCAGCGTTTCCACCATGGGGTTCTTTTTGTAGTGCTCGACCAAGTCCGTGAGGGAGTCGAACTTCTCCCCTCCGCCCACATCGTACTTCAAGTCATGCTAGAGAAGAAGAAAAGAGCACGACGCATCAGCGCCATCTAGATGGCCCGACATGTGACGACGATGCAGACCCAAACACGCCTGCGTTTCAAAAGCACCACTCGTGACGCACGTAGCGTTAGCCCGCTAACCTCCTATTCTCGCCGCACGACCTTGCATGTGAAGGAAACAGATAAGGAGGCGTGTGCTTACCTGGCAGCGGATCATGACGTGAGTGACCTTGGGTTTGCTGTCGCTGCTGTCCGTCTTGTCGTCTCCGGTGCGGACAGACAGAACAAAGTCGCCCGGATGGCTCTGGCTCTCTCTCACCAGGAAGCTGCCGTTCTTGCCCTTCTCCGTCAGCAGCTTCTCAGCCTCCCTGCCCGACAAGTGTCCGTGGAACCACCTTGACAATTGAGAAGACACGCAGACGACACTTTCACATCGTGACGCATGGAAAATATGGCTCCCGGATTTAGTTTGTGCTGCTTCTATATAATATTTATGTTGGATCACATATTTTCTACAACCATTAGGATACGTTTTCAGCCGCAAACTAAAACCGAAAGGATCTCAGACGCTCCTCTGGGAGAAAGCTGTCTCTAAAACACACAAGGCGGTGCCAGTGTGGCGGCTCACCTCTCCGAGGTGGGGTCTGCACAGTTGAGAGGGTACTTGAGTTCAATGACGTCTCCGTTTTTCTCCTTCAGCTGCCCGTGATGCTCCATGTAATACTGCACCAGCTCCGCCAGGGTGGCAAACTTCTCCCCCCCGTACAGGTCGTAGAAGTCTCCCGTGTTTTGGATCTTGATGTGGGTGACGGCTCCATTTCGCCTGAAGACAAAATACATTTCCCATCAGAGTCAGTTGATTCGCTCCAACAGGACGCTTAGGCTGTGAAGCAGGTTCTATTGTCGGTGTCAATCATAATCAAAATGTCAAATCATGAAAGGAAAAATAGAGGTTTTTTTCGTGACACAAACTACGGTGTCATTGTAGGCGACTGCTATTAGACGACCAATGACCAGGTTAGAAAAAGACACATAAAAGATGCTTTTTTATTAACACCACCTCCATCTTATCTTAAACTTACACAACTCCGTGTTAAAATAAATGGAAATTCTGCAACATCAGCCTCTATTACAAGCCTTTCTTTATTGTACACCCCACAGACGTCCAGGCGACAACTTTAAAAATACAGGAACTCAATATAAACATGAAACCAAAGCTCTGGGAACAGTCCGTGCTCGAGTGGTTGCTCTTTCTGTTAGACATCCTGAAGATGCAGCAGCAGCAGCAGCAGCAGCAGAGAGGCACCACAGAGTTTATTCAGAGGCTTGAAAGTGTTGACACAGTATCATACCGTATCCTGGACGTGTACTCTGCATTGTACTCACCGTACCGAGAGGGTAAAGTCTCCTGGATTACTCTTACTGGGTCTGGCTAAAAAGCTCCCATCTACTCCCCGAGTCAGCAGGAGGTTTTCGGCCTCCACGCCTGTGATGTTGGGGTGAAACCACCTGAAACGGGAGTAAAACAATGATTGGTACGGAGTGCAAGACTGCGTCTCAAATCTCTCACCCTTAATTATGCAGTGTATTTATTTTAGACGCTTTATTAATTGGCCGACGGGTTGTAGGATGTCGAGTCTGGATCAGATCCAGAAGAAATTTTACATGATGGTGCACATCGGACCCCTTTATGTGTGATTTTTAGCGAGTGAATTGAATGCATATTTTACAAGATCTCATTTTTTTTAAAGCCTCCATTATAAGTAAATGTGAAAATCTGGATTTTGAGTTTTGTATCCAGACAGCTTTCCGGATTGCTCTCAAAATGTACTGGACTCTGTGTTAGACAAAGACCCATCTTCAGATAGCTATTATTGTTATTCCGATAATTATTATTAGTTGATAATAGCTTTCGAGGGTCAAGGAATCAAATGGTAATAAGATAATAAGGAATGAGATGAGCTACCCCACAGGATGGCATGTGTCAGTCTACAAAGAGGAGTACTGTATTATTGTTGGAATCAATACTGGAGGAGGATAGAGCGATTAATGTACTTTCAGCACATTTATTGAATGCACTTTTAACAATTGTATTATTATTATAAATACGGTGTTGTTTTTGCAGCAAATTAAATCGAGATGTCACCAAAAGTTTTTAAAAAATAATGAATTATTGCTTAATATTGTCGAGATTCGAACCCAATGGAGCGTTTTTTGTGGCAGTAATTCTGCTGTGGTCTTAGGGTTAGGGTTTCTAGTCTAACTTTTAGTTTGATACTGGCGTTAGAACATTAGCGTTCTACCCTAAATCTCTTCGGACTGTGCTCTTGCGTTAAGCTGCCGGTGAATGCTAAATAAAGCGGGTTTTCGGTACCTTTTTCCACCGTCATTAGTTGTTTCCCCCCCCCCAGAAACATTGGCACTCTCTGAGTTTGTTTACGGACCTCCCAGCATCCAAACAGCTGAGTCCGGCTAAAGTTAGCTAACACAGCTAACACAAACAGCAGAGCCCCCTTACCTCCGAGATGTCATTTTTCTTCGTTCCTCACTTCCTCTCTGGTGGTTAGCTGTACAGCTAAAATGAGCTGGCTAACGCTTCCGACGTTTCCGCTTCAATCACGAAATAAAGTGCTTCATCGGTTCACACCCGGTCGAACGGGCACAGGAATCGACGCATCGAAACTAAATTTTAAGAGCGTGTGTTACAAAAAAAAAAAAAAAAAGTCTCTCTAGGCCTCGGCCTGGAGACTTCAAAGCTAAGTCCGGTTATGGGACGTCACCAAACATGCGACAAAAACAGAGGCTGCGCGGATTTGCTCACCGGAGGCGGCCGTTCCGCGACGCCGCCGCCGAGTCTCTATCAAATACAGCCACGGAACTCGGGCCGTCCGGCAAACAGTGTGACAAAATTAAGGAATCCTATCGCTTCCCTTCTGCGCATGCGTATTGTTGGTTTATTTTACGACGCAGGCGGATGGCGAGTTCAAGGACCCTCGGCGAACGGGCCGCCCCGCTTTTACCAGCGCGCAAATCCAAACCGAAACATTGCGGAGTACGCCGCACTATCACGCAATCACAATTAGAAGAGAGATGATCTTTTTATTTATTTATTTATTTCCACTTTGTTTTATTAGTAGCTTTTCGAATAATTATCCGAAACCCTTTGGTTCCCTTTTATTAAATCAATCAAACAACAAACAAGTCCAGTTGATTCTTCTTTTATGTTCTTCCTGTAGGAGAACTACTAAAAACAAAACTATTCGAATAGTCATCGCTTACTTATTATTTTCACTGTGTAGTTTAACACAACTCTGTGCTTGTTAATTTGAATCTAGACAAGAGGAAAGTCGCGTTCGCTTTATTTTGACAGCGTTTGCGCGCAGTCTTAAATTTGGCCCTCGCTGCCTGCCGTTTAAGCCCGTACGTACGTGGCAGTCACAGAGCCGCGTACACAGCAGCCGAGGCTGATGCGGCTGCTCCTCTGCAAGAACTCACTCGTAGAGCTCGGCATCCGGTGCGCCCACGGCATATAATAAAGAAAGAACGCTCTTTATATCTTCAGACGTGGCGTGGAGATCGTGGAGAAACATTTAAAACATGTTTACCGTGTCGGAACTGGTTGTCCTGCTGGCCGTCTTGTCGGCCACTGCGTCTGGCTACTTCGTTAGCATAGACGCCCATGCCGAGGAGTGCTTCTACGAGCGGGTGAACTCCGGCACGAAGATGGGCCTCATGTTTGAAGTAGCCGAAGGCGGCTTCCTAGATATCGATGTCGAGGTGAGAAAGATTATCGATAAAATAAAATAAACATCGAAAACGGGGAATTTTTGTGGGGGTTTTGTTTAAACTTAACTTGCTGCTGTGCTACTAAGGGCCTGCGCTAGCATTAGCCTGCGCTTTCTACGTATCATTTAATGTCAAGTAGGGCTATAGTTATTATAGTTGGTAACTATCTGAGTTAAAAACATGCTTCTGGTCAAAACATTCTTTTTGTTTAAACTAATATGCTTTATGGTTTCATATTACGCTTTATTGTTTGAAATGTGACAAAAAGACGACTTAGCTTGTCAGGATACAGGAAGTTCGGCGTTAGCGTTGAATCCGGCTAAGTTGCTAAAGATAATTCCTGGTAATGCTATCCTGCGGTCCAAGTTCCTTCCAACACGATACAACTGTCAGATTTAGTATTTCCAGCTAGAATTTTCCTTATTTAGGCAGCGCCGTGTGGTTTAAAGTGTTTTGTTTTCAGAGATGCTGCTGCCATATGGCGCAATAGTCCCCTCATGGCATTGTCCATATGCAGCAGTGTTTGTATACACTGATTTCTTTTTTTTTACATCCTATTTTCTTTATAGATAACAGGACCTGATGGCAAGCAGATTTACAAAGGTGACAAAGAGTCCAGTGGGAAATACTCCGTAGCGGCACATATGGACGGCACCTACAAGTTCTGTTTCAGCAACAAGATGTCAACCATGACACCGAAGATCGTCATGTTCACCATTGATATCGGAGAGGCCCCGAAAGGCCAAGATATGGAGACTGAAGGTACATAAAAGGGTATTTGTTTTGTGCATTCCCGCTGCGTACAGAAAAAACTTCTCATAGTTCAGCCGTTGCTTTCTTGCGTGAATCGGAGTGCAAACCATTTTCTGTATTCTCATCTTGTTTTTTTTTTTTTTTTATGGTGATTTTTTTTTCCCCTCTCTGACTTTATTTTGGGCACTCTTTTCCTCTTCAGGTGGCGACGGCTGGGATGGTAGGGACGGGGCAGGCTATGGCTAAAACTGCTTTTGTGAACTAGACTTTTGGATTTGTGATGCACTGCAGACTCTAACCGTCGTGGTTTCTGTAGTGTAAACTAATATTGTACTTTTTTAAATGAGTAGTTTAAAAACTGATTGTGAATGGTCTGACTGTTTGCACAGTGAGAACGCTAGGATTTCCAAATGTCTCCGATCGGGAGGCGGCGCCACCTGCATCATGTGTCACAATTGCAAAAATGTTATGCATGTTTTGCATACCTCATGCATGTTTTTTGTCCCTTTCTTTTATTTTTTGCTCTGTAATTGTGCTGGGACTTTAAGCTGATCATTTTACCTGTTGCAGCTCACCAAAACAAGCTGGAGGAGATGATCAATGAGCTGGCTGTGGCCATGACGGCTGTGAAGCATGAGCAAGAGTACATGGAGGTCCGTGAGAGGATACACAGAGCGAGTGAGTACTTGAGCAATTGGAGCGTGTACCAAGAACCGTCTGGTCATTTTTTGAGTGTATTTTCACACGCGGCTCTTCTTCTCTTTCCAGTCAATGACAACACAAACAGCAGAGTGGTGCTGTGGTCGTTCTTTGAAGCTCTGGTTCTGGTGGCAATGACACTTGGACAGATTTACTACCTGAAGAGATTTTTTGAAGTACGGCGAGTGGTGTAGTACATTTAAAGATCCCTCTGTTTCCGCCACTGTTCTCTCCAACATCAAGACAAGTTATTGACACTCTGGAAAAGAGTCTGCCAGTTTTGAGTAAAGCCTACATTTGATTGAATGTCGGATGTTTTTGTTCTCCTGTTATCGGTTTGATTCCATCTGAATAATTACGTTCTTTTTTTTCAGAAGGAATTGACGAACGATTCTAGGCTAGATTTCAAGTTTTCTTTTCTGTTTTTTGGGGGGGGGGGGGTGTCGAGTACTGTTTGATAAAAGTAAAATGTTCTTGCCAGTCCAGTTTTGGCTGTTTGAATGACTGAGACTCATTTTAATTTTAGGCAGGCGGATGGGAAAAGATTTAGATATGCACATAAATGCAATGGCATGTGTGGAGTCACCAGTGGAGAATATAGCCCTTATTAAGATACAAATGGGACCCTTTCCTACGTTTTAAAATGGTTAATAAGAAAATAAATGTATTGGATGCAGGAGGTTTTGTGTCTGAGCTTAGGCAGACAATGATCTGGCAAATATGTGATGTATGGAAATTGTGTTAATGCTCTCAAATAGCAAATTGCAGCCCTAACGTATAAATAAATACCTGAAGGTTTTCACCTACAGCTGTTCTAGCTCGTTCGATGCGCAGAGATCCATGCCACGGTGGCTTCAGCAGGTCATTTCTAACTGCCCCCGTACGGTTCAGCAAACACCTGATGAAGGATGGATTCAGTCTTCAAAGACTTACACTTTGACTAGGCAGTAAGATCTATCTTTACCGAACCCTTCGAACTCAGCTATGAGGCAGCTTGGAAGCTGAACCACTCGGAGTAGAGAGAAATGTTGAATTACATCGGTGGGGGGACTGGAACATAATGACTGCTGTGTTGCTTTAGTTGCTTCTGTAGTTTATTTTGTTGGGGATTTTAAATTATATGATTGTATATGATTTTGACCCGTTTGTTTTCCCCACAGTATATCTGTGACGTAACGGCGTGGATGATGCATTTCACATGCGTCTCTTTTTTTAATTTTGTTTTCTCTTCTATACACTGTAAAAGGTTGAGTGCAAGGCAGCTGCAATACCCCGAGTTGCATGTCATTGAATAGAGATGTTCCGATACCTGTCTGCATTTTTTAAATTTTATTTAAGACATATCAACTTCATACTTTAATGCTATCACAGATTGTTTTATGCCCTGGCTCTAGTTTAACCCTTTAAACATAGGGGGGTTTAGACAGTCAGAGCAGAAACCCCGTATGTCACCTACAGTTTGTGGGTTTGTCTACGTGCACATTGTTGTTTGGAAGTAGCAGGCTCTCTTATTTTTGGACTGATAAATCATTTGGTATCTGATTGATGCCTCGGCTCCAAACTGAGTCTTGAACTGTATCAATGGTGTTCACTGTTCTGGTATCGGAACAACCCTGTTGCTGGCTCCAGTTTTGTATTAAAGATCATCTTTGCTGAGGTCAAGCAGTTGCACTGCTCCTTTTTTGTGATTAAACAAAATCTGAATAATCTGTACAAATGTAGAATGATCTGTGGAAAATGCCCCAAGTTTCATAATAAAGCCAATATTCTGTATGATTTACTTGCGTGTCTTTGTGAACACATGGTAAATATTTGCTCATAAAACATTTGTTTGGCTTGTAGATTAAACCGCATAGCAATTTATAAAGCAGAATTATCTTAAATACAACCAGCAACAGTGTTAAGCATTGTTAGTGTTTATTGCAGCAAATGGGAAGTTCAACAGTCTCTTTTAATTTATTTAAAGCCTCCACATTTTAACAAGACAAATCTAACAAGCGCAATCAGAGTATCTGGCCGAGGGTTTCTCATGTTTGTCTTTGCACCCCCTAATAGGAAGGCTGGAGTGACCATTAGCCGATATACAGTACAGAATGGCCACTTATGCTAAACACTTTCACATAGAGACGTGGAGTTTTATATATATATATATATATCTAATGATGCTGCATCCAGCAAATATTGAGGTTCTTCAAAGCTTTAACTGATTGGAAAATCATGATGGTGGTAGGATTTGAATCTACACAAGGAGACCTCGGTGGATTTCAAACCCACCCTGTTAATCGCCACAACAAACTTATTTCAGACTTTTTTATCCATAACATTCCAACTTGATAGAATCAAAATGACTTTAGTTTGTGATGATGGTCTTAATCTTCATTTTTAGTCTTGAAAGTCAAGCAATTGGATTTCTGAAAGCCATTGTTGGCCTTGCCTCGTATTATTATTATTATTCTCAATGGGGTCTCTTAAAACTCAAAAACAAACACTCCGTTGTCGGCAGGATTCGAACCTGCGCGGGGAGACCCCAATGGATTTCTAGTCCATCGCCTTAACCACTCGGCCACGACAACGATACGAGCCGGTCAATGGTCCGACATCTGGATCAGGAAAATCCATTTACGACGACACACGTTACATACAGTTACACACAATTCCATGAAACAAGATTAAAATACACGAATGGGCGGAACTCACCGCAGCGTTTCCGTTTCGACCCGGTTGGTAAACATCAGTGCACCGGGAAAAGTGAGCAAAAGTTCTACACACGAACATTTAAAACAAAACAAAAAAACACAAGCTAAAAACAAAAATAAACAATTGAAGAATATAGTTACATATAATTCCATGAAATAAGATTAAAATACACGAATGGGCGGAACTCACCGCAGCGTTTCCGTTTCGACCCGGTTGGTAAACATCAGCGCACCAGGGAAAAGTGAGCAACGTGGGGAGTTAGCTTCAGGAGCCGCTTAGCAGTTCAGCCTGAAACACGGAATATGGGCGATATAACGGACGGGACGTGGAACAGTTTACCGGTTGAACTCAACGAGAGGATTTTACAAACTCTTGACGAGCTGCGATTCACACATATGACACCTGTACAGGTAACATTAACACTTTCAGCCCCGGCGCCCGCTCGACCTCGGTAATGACATCTGATTTAATAGCAGTTCTCTTCCCCCCCCCCCCTTCTCTAGTCTGCTTGCATCCCTCTATTCATGAGGAACAAAGACGTGGCTGCCGAAGCGGTGAGTTTCCAAGTCAACGATTAAAAATGCATTGACGTCACAAGCCGATCATTCTTGCCGTGTCCTGTTTTATTGTAGGTGACCGGAAGCGGGAAGACTCTGGCTTTTGTCATTCCTATTATGGAACTGCTGCTGAAGAGAGAAGAAAAGCTAAAGAAGATGCAGGTAAACATGAGCCTGCATCATTTAGCATTGATTCCCCCCCACTGGGAACTTTGGTGTCCAACATGGCGCCGTGCTCCCTGCAGGTGGGGGCCCTGGTGATCACCCCCACAAGAGAACTGGCCCTGCAGATCAGTGAAGTGATGGAGAAGTTTATCCACAAGTTCCCGCAGTTTACGTGAGTGAAACATTTCTGGCCTGATGCGGTTGTTGGCTCGAGGATTATTAGTATTTGTATGATGGCCTTTCTTAAAACAGACTTTAGTGGTGCTTTTTTTGTGTGTCCATGAATCACACACTTGTTTTTAAGTAAATAAAAAGCTATTTGTTTGTTTTGCAGGCAGATTTTACTGATCGGTGGCAGTAACCCGATAGAGGATGTGGAGAAGTTCAAGGATCAAGGGTTTGTGATGTTTTCTGCTTCTTCGGCATGTTATTATTTGTACATTATAGCGTAAAAGAAACACATTTCAGAACATTCTTACATTTGTGCAGCACCGAGCTTTTGCTGTTTCTCCCTGGTTCCAATCTTTATGCTGAGCTGAAGCTAAGCAGATGCTAACGGTAGCTCCATATCAACAAGATCAGGGCTAAGGAAGTTAATATCTCTCAACATATTGATACATTCCAGTATATATATATTATATGTGTACAGTCCAGGGCTGACACATATAGCAGGGGGAATAAAAGCAAAATGTTTAGTCCCAGAACTCTTTCAGGATCTCGCTGTTTCGGCTTTTCAGAGCCAACATCGTGATTGCCACGCCGGGCCGTTTGGAGGACATGTTCCGGAGGAAGCCAGACGGGCTGGACTTGGCGTCTTCAGTCAAGAGTCTGGACGTGCTGGTTCTTGACGAGGCTGACCGACTTCTCGACATGGGCTTTGAGGCCAGGTGAGGAGTCATCTCGCCAGACACGCCGCGTTGCGTTACCATTCCTTTGATGTTTGTGTGGCTAACGTGTTTGTGTGCCTCCAAGCCTGAACACCATCTTGGGCTACCTTCCGAAACAGAGGCGCACGGGCTTGTTTTCAGCCACCCAGACACAGGAGCTGGAGAAGCTGGTGAGGGCCGGCCTCAGGAACCCCGTCCGGATCGCCGTCAAAGAGAAGGGCGTGGCCGCCGCCTCCACCCAGAAGACCCCCTCCAGACTCTCCAACTACTACACCGTGAGTCTGGCTGACATCAATCAGCCCGGAAACTAAAAATACGGCCGTGACACCAAAGCTCCTCCGTCGTCTTTTCAGGTCTGTCGAGCCGAGGACAAGTTCAACAGCCTGGTGGCGTTCCTGAGGCAACACAAGCACGAGAAGCTCCTGGTCTTCTTCAGGTATGTCGAGTCTGCCAGGCACCGGGCGCTTCCTTTATCGGCATGCTACGTTTTCACGCATCCTGCCGCTTCCCTCCGTCAGCACCTGCGCCTGCGTGGAGTACTACGGCCGCGCTCTGGAGACGCTGATCCGGAAGGTCGCCATCCACTGCATCCACGGCAAGATGAAGCATAAACGCAACAAGATCTTCGCTGACTTTCGGAGCCTGAAGAGGTGAGACGCGGAGGCGGCAGCGGAGGCGGCCGCTTGTTTGCCTCTTTCTGCATCATTCTCCGCCTCCGTCTGCGCTGCAGTGGGATCCTGGTGTGCACCGATGTCATGGCCAGAGGCATCGACATCCCCGACGTTCACTGGGTGCTGCAGTACGACCCTCCCAGCAGCGCCAGGTGAGCGAGCGCCCGGTTTCACAAAAACAGAAAAGTCCATCGGATAAACTCGCTGCTTGGAGCCGTTTCGAGCGTGCTCAGCCGTATTCTGCTTTCTCGTCTTCATCCCAGCGCCTTCGTACATCGATGCGGGCGTACGGCTCGCATCGGCAACGTGGGCAACGCCCTCGTCTTCCTGCTGCCGATGGAGGAGTCCTACGTCAACTTTCTGTCCATCAACCAGAAAGCGAGTCCTTCTTTTCCCTCTGAGAATGTTTGCAGAAACACATTTTATAGTCACACAAAATTTCAAATTAACATACTTTTTCCTGCCTGTGCAATGATTTCTTACAGCGTACGTTCAAACGCCACCAATTTCACTTGAGTTTTGAGTGAAATACTGCTTTAAGTACCAGCAGCGCATACGCACTAAGCGCCACACTTAAATACCGAGTGGAAGTACTAGTATTATATTAAAATGTGTTTTCATATAAAGGACTGCTCACAGGAAGTCAGTTCAGCTTTTATAAATGAGGTTGTTTGCTCAGTGCCCCCTCCAGAGGATGACCCCTGTCAAAGACGTCGTGGACGTGTTGCCCAAAGTGAAGGCCTCGTCTCTCGCCGACCGCGCCGTGTTTGACCGGAGCATGAGGGCCTTCGTCTCATATGTCCAGGCCTACGCCAAACACGAATGTAGTCTTATCTTCAGAGTCAAAGGTGAAGGCCAGACATTTTTTTTCTCCATCATTGAAGAGAGATAACTGAAGTTTCATATTTGGATGAGAAATTCAGTTCTGTAGCAGAAACTACGAGCTAGAATTATTATTTTTTCATTCATTTCTGTCTCTAGATCTGGGTTTTGCCTCTTTGGCGTATGGCTTCGCCCTCCTTCGCCTGCCGAAGATGCCCGAGCTGAAGGGGAAAACCTTTCCAGACTTCACAGAGACGACCGTGGACACGGAAACCATCCGCTACAAGGACAAGAACAGGGAGAAGCAGAGGCAGAAGATGCTAACGGAACTGAAGGACAAGCCTCCGGTTCCCAAAAGAACCTTCATCAGGAACGAGGCCTGGTCGAAGCAGAAGAAAAGGAAGGAACGCCGGCAGAAGAGGGCAGCCAAGAGGAAGCATGACGAGGTACTTCCTGTTAAAGGGAAGATCAAGATGTCGCGGCGCTGGATTCACTTCCTGGCTCACCGTTTTATCCTTTTATCTGCAGGGCTCTGACGTAGACGACGAAGACATGAAGGAGCTTTTAAACGACACTCGGCTCCTCAAGAAACTAAAGAAAGGGCAAATCAGCGAGGAGGACTTTGAGAAGCGGGTCACGAGAGAACCGACGTGGAAACCCGAAACAGACGGGCCGCCGTGCGACGGCTCAGGAGGGGAGGCCGAATGATCGAGACGCTATTCCAATGCAGTCCAACTCATCTGTTCGCCTCTTCACGACGTGTTTTTTTTTTTTATTGATAACAGAGCGGGAACAGCTATAAATAAAGCTTGATGAGTTCGTCGCTGACGGCCGACGGCGTGAGGACCCCCAGGTCGGTGAAGAGGAGGGTGATGAGGGAGGGAGGCGTGTAATCGATCATGGGATGCTCCTCCGACAGGTTGGGCACGGTCTTCAGGGTGTCCGCTTTGTACTGCGGAGGCGAGAGAAGACGTGTAGAGACATTCTCTCGGCACAGACCCGGCGGTTTTGCTCCTCCGGCGTCCGTACCTTAAATCTATCGGGGACGTCCTGCTGGTTGAGCGGATACAGACGCACGAATTTGAAGCTCTCCGCGACGACGTAGAAAACTTTGTTGTGCGCTTTCGAGCACAGCGCCGTCTGGTAGGTGCCGATCTGTCGGAGCAACGGAGCAAAAGCGCGGCTGAATGCCAAATCTGCTGCCTGCATTACCCACAATGCAACTCAAATCGCAGGTTGCTGGAGGAGCTAGCAATGGTCTGGTCAGCTTTCTTCACGGAAACTGATCAAACAGCTGATGCTGACTCAAGCATGCCCCTAGAGGCGGTAAAGGACCCCCCCCACCTGAATACGGACCTTATTGATGATGCCTCCGCTTTCAACAACTCCCTCCGCGCCGACGATCACCAGGTCGACCTTCTCCAACACGTACCTGAGAAACGTGGAAACATGCAGGATATATTAAATGTGTTTAAGCCTGTCGGGTTTTAGTCCCTTAGGGTCAGAGACAAATCTGTACAATTTTGGGTTCGGATTGTTTTGCTTGATCGAATTACGTTTTACCTTAATGAACACAATTGTTGGTAGAAGAAGAACATTTCAGTTTGGAGCAGAGCCATGAAAATGATTTTACTTCCTCAGCTTTGCAAAAAAATACGGCATTTGAGACATTCTCTCTCCAAGAAATACTCAATAAATTCTGATGTACAAAATGAGATACTTGTGGTTTTGATGTTTGTGTACAGTGTGGAACAAATACAGATAATCCAAAGGCCACTATACACTTAAATATTAAGAGGCTTTACAGTTTTAGAAACATGTTCAGATATGGGAATAAAGATTGCTCTCGCTGGCTGCTGTGTAGTTTAAACAGTGATTTACCCCACAGCTGCATCCAGGATGACTGTTACTGGAACATTGAGCTTCCTCAGGGACTCGGCCATCTTCTGCCTGAACACAGAAGCCATTCAATGAGTGTTTGTCCCCCCCCCCTCAGAATAAAACCCACTGCTGCCAGCAATCACCCACCCAGCTGAGTCGGGCTGAGATTCAGTCACGTAGACAGAGAAGCGTTTCTTCTCAGCTGCAGCTTTCTCCAGCACCCGGAGGACGACTCTGGAGTACGAGTGAGTCAGGATTTTCTGTGAACATACGGGACAAATAGAGACTCGACTACAACGCTTATGTTTGCAGGATTCCATTGCGAGTCCGTCTAAAAGCCTCTAGAAAGACGTGATGACCTACATTTCGGTGGACGACAGTGACATCATTTGGTTAAATAAGTACACAAAGGCAAGACTGCTGGGTCAGATTCAGAATTCTTTTCAATGTTAAAAACCTGGAGCGATCGCCATGGTAACTGATGCTGTGGGAGGAGATCATGTGCGGAATTTCAGATTAAACAAATATGCTCTTTTGGTAATTCTGATGACAAATACTTTATATAAACAATCCTGTAGGGGAATTTCAGGGTGCTGTTGCCGTGGAAACCATCATCCGTCCGCCTATCGATTCAGAAGCTCTTTAAATCCTATCATTCACACACTATTAGTGATGAGATTTCCTTGAATGATGTTTTTATTCTTGGTACCGTATTTTCGCCGCTGGTACTGAAGCTAATAGGAGAAGTCAGAAACCCAATCTGTGTGAATCACAGACTATATTCAATCATTAAATTCCACTTTTGCAATAATTAAAGCGATCGATACATTTCCTTCTTTATGAGAGGATATGTTTAAATCTGCTGTGTCACGTTTTAATTTTAAGAGCTCTACAATGTGCAGTTGTTAGAGGTGTCCTTAAAATGTACACAATCAACATTGGGTTTATTTAAAAGAAATATTTACAGCGCCGTCTTTGATGAAAGTGTGGCACAGCTTGGCAACCTTGGTCCTGGACATCGAGATCTTCTCAAGGAAAAGTTCTCCTCTCTCCTCCATCACTTTCTTACAGCGTGACAAATCCTGAGGGAACAACTAGACTTAGGACTGGAATAACCTTTTAACTAATCAATAAAACTTAAAACCACAAAATCATCAGGGGGGGAGATTCTCCAGCACTTTTCTTTAAGCACAAAACCTTTAATTAAAATCCTGCCACCATGGATTAACAAGGAATGAATCCAGGAAACTAAAATATTAATATATTTTAAGAGATATTCAAATCTATGAACATTTAAATATTTTGGTTGACCCTTGAAGAAATGTTAAACGTGGAAACGATTCCTGGACATTTCACTCCCACAAAGAAGGAGTGAAGAGCCGGTGACTCATCCCCGGCTTGTTCAAATCTAGAGTTTGGTGGTGCGTTGAGGGACGTCTGCTCACTGACCTGGTGCTCAAGTGATGTGAGGCTAATGAAACGCAAGAAGAGCTCTCCTCCCGAGGACACGGCCACCGAGGAATCCACGCCTGTCAGGCAGTCGATGGCCCACGTCAGGCTCTCCCTCAGACCCAGGATGGTTTCACCTGAGGAGGCGGAGGACAAAGGTTCAAGTCCTCTACGAACAACAGGAGCTTCATTCACACACACACACCTTTGTCTCGCTTGAGGAACTCCAGCAGAGTGCGGATGGCAGCCACAGCAGAGGCCATGTCTGGGTCTTTCCTCATCTGAGCCCTGAAATACTCCACCAGCTCTGAGCCGGGACAGTGAAACACAGTTAGCATCTGAGCTGCGACCCAAAAACACGAAATACTGGGAACTGACCTTCTTGATTCATTCTGAGAAGCCACAGCAGAACCCAAAACGCAGACGACGTCTTCGGGGTTCAAACAAGCCCCGGAGCTTGTGTCAAATGCCGTCACGCTCAATTTAAATAAAACGAAATGTTTAATTCAAATCTTTGTTTTAAATTAGAAGCGAATATGTCATTAAAATCCTTGGGGAAAGTTTTGTTTCTATTATTGATCTCGTTGGTCCCTTCTCGCAAAGAGCTGCATGTTGATGTGTCGCGAAGAGATGACGTAGCACGTTCTCACTGGAGTGCCGCCTTCCGGCGCTGTCAGGACTTTGAATTTCAGTAAATTTGTTGCATGTAATTTTTGGAACTGTATTAAACTTTTTTTTTTTTTGAATTTTGAATATTTGGCTGTAACAGTATAAAACATCTTTTCACAGGAAAAATATAATAGCTGGAAAATACTGCACATTAATAATCGCGAATTTTCATTCATTTTAATTTCAATGTAAAATGTTGATTTAACAAATATTTATGACTCGTTTTGGTTCAGTTCAATATCAATGAATTACATTTTAATTCATTGATATTAGTTGACTTAATGGGCTCCAATCACTCCTGCACAGTTCTCACAAACCTTTCAAGCTTCTAAACTATTTTTACATTTTAAAATAAAGTCTAAAAACATGTAACACAGTGATAATAAAAAAAAGAAAATAATCCGGTACACATCTGTTCGAAGTTCTTATAACGTAGTGCTTTCTGCAGTTTAATGTTCCATCTCGAGAGGGCAATATTGTCTTATTCAATGTGAACCTTCAGTCGTTTTCATAAATATAAATATAAACTAGATAGATTACAACATGCTATTATCTTAAAGTAAAATCAGATTTTTAAGTAGCTGATGAAATGTACAGTTCAGATCAGATCCATAAATATTTACTACTAACTACCACAACTAATATAGTTCCATCACACAAATCTGCATCTCCATCTAGATGTTATTTCTTAGGGAGGCATTCAAATTCATAGGCAGAAAACATAATTGAAATAAAAACCATTGGGTCAATGAAAAAGAAAAAATACATTTAGAGCACGAGAGATCTGATAAAAGCAAACCATTATCATACAGTAAAATTGCAAATAAAATACAATCAAAATAAAAGGTTAAGAGATGAATAAAAGTAGATAAGAACATATTTGAATTAATGAGATTGCTGCTGTAAGAAATAAAGTCTTATGGCCTGTTTTAAATGCTCCCATAGTCTGAACAGGCCTCAGTTATTCATGTCGTTTGTGCCACCGCTGAGGAGCTTAGAAACTAAAAACTGCTGCTTGGTTCTGGATCCGGAATCACTACTGAGAACCTGAGGGGCCTGGATGCCCCGTAAAACATATCTGTTATGACGGTTTAACATTTTCCCAGATACACCAAAAACAATTGCAAATAATAGTGATCAATAGTTGACTTCTTCTTAGTGTGTTTATTTGATAAAACACAGCTGTGATAATGATCCAGAGGGTGTCATGCTTGTTTCTATTTTACTTAAAACTTTATTTTTTGATACAACTTATGGTTAATACTGGCCTAAGTTCACTTTTATTTATGTAAGGTTTCCCGTGATGCACTGAGCTTCTCTCCTCCTCCTCTGCATATGATCTACTATTAAGTAATGTGATGTCTTCCCCAGAGTCTTTGTGCCTTCTCATCCTGCAGCTCCCCTGCTGTGGTTTGATGCCCAGTGGCGCTATCACTATAAATAATGACCTTATTGTTATTACATAGTCATACACATGTGTGATAGCGTAAAAGCATTGCTGCTCTTGGAAAGCACCTTGAAATAACTTTTTGTAGTGATTTGGAACTTGACAAATACAAATCACAATACAATAGGAATACCAAGTCCAAAAAAAAAAAAAATCAACTTTATTCCAGACTTAAATTCTTAAATTCAGTTTGTGTTCACAGTAAAGCTGATGCTGAGCACCTCTAATTCTTTTACTAATCAATTGATATTGCCAAATGAAGCACTTTTCTTTGCAATTAATCGGTTTAGCCCCTACCGGGAATATCGCGGTGCAAGGCAGGCAAGCCTCTTTGTTCTCCTACAACACTCAGCGGGGGGAGAAACGTCTCTTTCTCACAGTTGCAGCTGCAGCCAGGCTCCATCAAGTCGGCGCATGCGCAGTGGCTCCCCTCCTGTGCGCCGCTCCACTGTGTTTGCATTGTGTCTGAAAAATATTATCCCCACCGCGGCAATGTCGGGCAGGTCGGTCCGCGCGGAGACCCGGAGCAGGGCGAAAGATGACATCAAGCGGGTTATGGCCGCGATCGAGAAAGTACGAAAATGGTAAGAGAGAGAGAGAGAGAAACAAAAAGCGTGCTTCGTTATCTCAGCGGAGAAAGGCTGGCGTGTTGGGGGAGGAGAGGGAAGCAGCGGCGGGGATGAAATAGAAAGAAAAGGGACATTTTATTTTGATTCAGATGTACTTGCGGCTCAGGTGCACCGGGGCGCACTAGTGCGGTGCGATCATCCCCCCCCCGGTCCGTCACATCGAACGCACCCGGCGGGTTTTGACGGCTAGGGTTGAACCCAGAAGCCATTTCGATGCGGTCACATGAAGCCATTGCTTTGCCCCGCTGTCGAGCTCGCAAAGCTCCGGCGGAAGGGTTTTTTTTTAGGATCGACTCTCGACTCGGGAACGCGTTTGGACGACGGCGCTGTCGAGTCGGAGTAGTTTTAGTCCGGCTCGGAGTTTTAAATTAAGCGCTTTGGGTCGCCCTTTAGCGGCTGGTGGAGAAAGGAGGGCACGGTGGGGGGTTGGGAGAGGGAAGTCGGCTTACATGGCTGAACACGTCGGGGAGCGAGTCCGAACCTTTGACGGGAAAGGGGAGAGAAAAATGATTTTAAACGCGTTCACCGGCTCACGTTTACAAATACGAACAATAGAGAGTTATTTCTTCCGAGTTAAGTCTTTAACCCCGCCCGGTGGTGCAGTTTGTGATTTTTATCAGGTGATTTAATCAAACGTCCGCAGATCAAAGTCAGTAGAAGTTCGTGGTTTGAAAATAAAATAACGCGAATGTGATAGTAATTATTTTAGGGATAAAACTTAATTTTATGCTTTATTGATATTTATTGATATTTATTTAATTTTCCCGAGTATTGTTGTTTTTATTTAAAGTTTCAAAAATGAATTTGAAGTTTGCGACTGGCAAATTAAAAAAGTCAATAATGTTAATCTAACTAATTATTTGATAAAAATAAAACTGAATTTGATACCTTTTGTCAAATTCAGCAGAAGTTATCAGTTTCCTCATTTTGAGTAATTGTTTTAGAAATAATTAACATTAAATGTTGTGAGACTGAAGAGGGAGCCGTTTAATATATCTCTTTACATCCTAAGAGGCCTGCAATGAGCTGGCGACTCTTCCAGGGTGTACCCCCCCCCCCCCCCCCCCCAATGAACTCGTCATGACTCGAGCTAGAGGTGTCTGGGTGATGATGCCGTTTCCTTCCCTTCGCAGGGAGAAGAAGTGGGTTACCGTGGGAGACACGTCCCTCCGCATCTTCAAATGGGTACCGGTGACGGAGCCCAAATCGGATGACGTGAGTCCAGACATTGTAGCTTTCGTTATTATTAGCGGTGGGGCTGCTGCTGCTGTTGTTGTTGTTGTTGTTGTTTTTCGTGTTGATTGCATTTTAATGGAGGCATTTCTATTTTTTTCTGTACTTGTAGAAGAGCAAGAATAAGAAGAAGGGCAAAGATGAGAAATATGGCTCAGAGCTGACGACTCCAGAGAACAGCTCCTCTCCGGGGATGATGGACATGCACGGTATGTAGCGGGCGCCTCGGGGGGGGGGGGGGCTGACTCATCGGTGTTCACGGTCCACCATCAGACAGCCACATCCTTTCTGAGGTCTGACTTAATGCCCCAGGCGGAGGTTTAAAAAAATCCGACTGAAGTGACTCCATCCTTCTTTGCAGACGACAACAGCAACCAGAGCTCCATCGCCGACTCGTCCCCGGTCAAACAGGAAAACAGTTGTAGCACCAGCCCCACCCCAGAGCCCACCAACGTGTCCCACCGCGAGAACAGCGAGGCCAAGTCTGACCAGAGCCCGGACAGCAAGAGGGGTCAGACGCCTTCACACACACACACACACACCTCTAAACCATGGTTAGCGTAGCTTGTCAGAAACCAGAACGCCTCCGCTTCACTGCCATCCCGTCCCTGCAGGTAAGACCACCTCTTCATCAGAGACCTCAGAGAGAGCGCCGAGCGCCAAGAGGGACGGTCTGTCCTCGGGGGAGAAGAACTCTTCAGACAGTAAAACCACTCAGGTACTGAAGTCACGGCCGGTCCGTCGGTGCCCGGGGGGGGGTTCCTGGCGGGTTCACCCAGGTCACGGAGGGAACCTCCAACGGTTGGTTCAGATCAGACGGAGTCGGAGACGAGTTGCAGTCAAATCGGCCACGAGGACGTTTAATCACGACTCAAACACGAGCTCCGTTTCTCAGATGTTTTCCTCTGGCTGCATTTAGCGCTGTTCTACAACTGCTGCTGCCCCCCTCCCCCCCCCAGGCACTCTGTGAATGCCGAATGGGTATTTATAGTCGGATACAGGACGTGTGAGCACGTGGCTCACCCAGCGTGTCCGAACCTCGAACCATCGAGTCCCCCCTCGTTTAGCTGCGTACGCGAGAATAGCTAACCCATCGCAGATCCGCGTGCACAAACCCGGGAGAGCACGGCAGCGCAGTCCCTTCGGTGTCCCGTATCCAGGCTGACGTCCTGCCGTTTTTCTTTTTGGGAGGGGATTTTCTGAAAGGTTACCGCGTTGCTCTCAGAGTTCTTGCTCTAGTTTGGCTGAGGTTTCTGGATTTTCTCCTCTGGTGTACGAGTTGAACTGGTTTGGCTGAACGTGAACTCACTGAACTCCAGGCGTCGGGCGTGGGTGGAGGGAGCGAGCGGCCCCCACGGGGCCTCAGGGTGGCACTGTTTGCTTGGGATTGCTTAGACTTGTGCTCCTACAGGAACCTCCAGTCATCAGCAGCGAGGTTCTGCTGTCTGTATCTTCATCTGTTATTATGCAGACGTTACAATAAGTAATTACTAAACAGCATTTTAATCCGCTGCCGTTTGCCCAGTTCAGTCCACACTAACTCAGCACTTCCTGTATCCTTTTTCAAATTAAAAGTCACCAAGTGTTCCAACAGACAGAAACCCCCATTTCATAATAAAACTTGTATCGTGAGACAGTTTGTGAAATATCTCGTGTAAAGTTTGAACCCTCAAGGTGACTTGTTATTTTTAAACTTTGGAAGAACGTCACTTCAGGCTTGTCCTTCCCATTTCTGGATTTATTTTGTCGCTACGTGTCACTAGTGTGACAGGAAGTTGTCATACTGGTGCACCGCTAGCTGTTAAGACTCCACAATGCTGATCGCTGTGCTTTTCTTTCCGTAGGACCTGGACGAGGACGCCCCGCCCAACAAGAAAAGCAAAGTGGAGTCCTCATCCCAGGACTTTGACGAGAGTTAAATGTTCTACCCCCCCCCCCCCCCCCCCCAACACCTCCCTCCATTAACTCTAGATAACTTAGGGTTCATGGAGACACCAGCTTTCCTTCCACTCCTTTTACCCCCCCCCCCCCTCCCCCCCAAACTATAACAAAGGGAGACGGGATGTCTCTCTTTGCTGTTTCCCCAACACTCCTGCCACAGAAAGAGAACGGATATTACCTCTATTCGCTGGTCCCCCCTCCGTGCTTCCTTCCAGTTCTCCACACCTTTTCACTAATGCCAAGAGAAGCTCTGATCCGGGGCTGCAAACCCCCCCCACCCCACCCCCTTTCGATCGGCGCCGTCGGCCGTGCCCAGCCGCCACCAGGCCAGACCACAAACACTGACCTGCATCTGTGACGAGAAGAGTTAACACTGGGGATCCGAGATGAGGACGCGGTCTGACCGCCGCCGCCGCCGCCCCAAGACCGTTTTTACAACGGAGGCCAACCCGGTCTCAGATCAGCGGCTCCAGGCGGAACCCCCACCTTAAAGACCGCACCACTTGGATCCTCCCGATTCGCCTCCTGTTAGACTAATGTTCTCTCTTTGTTTAGGAAACGTTTAGGGTTTTTTTTTTTCTCAGGAGGGTCAATGCACTGTTTCCGGTTTGTCACAATCGATCACAGATAGATTTGCTGCTGTAGTGGGATCTTTTTTTCTCTATCCATGACAAAGTTCTCCATTCCCCTTTTTTTTTTTTTTGTGAGTTTCGTAGGAGACGGTACAATCACGGTCGGATGCGTAGTGACGGCAGGCGTAGGTAGCGTAGGTCCCGAAGGAGTGCCTTGACTTACTGCCCTTTAGGTCGAGCAGGTTTGGATTTACAATTTTGGTGCCATGTATTTGTTTGTTTGTTTATTTTTTTGCCTTATAATTATCACTAATTATTTTCATCCACTATTTATATTAAGTGACAACTGGTTTGTTTTTATTTGAATGAGTAGCTCAACATTTTGTGAAACGCACAGGAGGGGGTTGATCAGCTCGTCAGAGCATCAAGAAAGGAGTTAGGTTAGCTTAGCTTGGCATGAAGAATCAAATTAACTACCAGCACCTCTAAAGATCGCTTATTAACTTCGCCTCATCCGGCGTCTCTTGTCTCTAGTGCCGTTTAAGAGGCCAGTCATTCCGTAGAGGGTCACAGTTCATGCTAAGCTAAGCTAGCCATCTCTATCAATCCTCACATCCAACTCCCAGTAAAAAAGAGACTGAAGTGCGTTTCCCAAAGTGTGGAATTGCTCCTTGAAAGTAGTCTGAAGCAGAACGCGACCCCAGAACTTTGTCTTCTGGAATTGTTAACATCTGTAAACCTCCTCGGTAGAATTCCCAGTTGCTGGTCTGTGTCATCCCCTTTAAAGCAGAAGCAGACCAGTTTGTGGGACTGGTTTTACCGTCTGGTCCACTTATTTAATCACTTCGTGTCTGTTGTGTGTCTCACTACTTCTCTAAGACCTACAAATGTTTGTGTCGCTCCAACACAGAAGGGTTCAGGCCCTTAAGCGCCAACATTGGTTCTAATCCCCCCTTCCAGGTGCTGTCTATTGGCTGAATCCACGCACGTCGCATCAAGATCTCGGATTTGTGCAATTTACTTGAACTTTACAGTATGGATTCAGACCTGCGACCTCTGATGTTCGACCTCTCGCACGTTTAGTTCCATTGATCAATTATGAACATGGATTGGAATCGCACACTTTCACAACAGGGGCTTCTGTAAACAACGTAATTACCTGATCAGATTTTTGGGGAAATTCACATGGATGGAGAGAAAATAAATCAATTGTCTCAGTTTAGAGGATGGATTAGCATATACCTCATTCCCAGTCCAGCGGCGCTGGAACTTAAAATGCTATTGTATTGACATTAACCGTTATAAACAGCATTATACACACTCAGTTAAAAAAAATAAGATCTCACCCGTGTTGTAGCTTTCACCCGATTGAGCCGATTGCTTATAGTTTGCTCATAACTGTTTTAAAGAAGAGCTGTGAGATATAAAATCATGTTTTGTGTTTTTTCTTGGGACCATTTTTTTTTTCCTCTTTAGATCTTGTACAGATTTTATGGTTTGATTTGACTTATTTATTCCATCTGTAGTGCTCGGTTTTTATCGTGTCCAATGTTTTTGTTTTCTTAATAAAATTCACAAACCTTTTCAGTCTTGGGGTCTGAGTGTTTGGAGCGAAAGATTTTTCCTCTGCACAATGTAGCTTAAGCAATTAAAGCTACACTTACAGGCTATTTTCCCCACAGTGAAAGCACCTTTTAAATCCTCCTGATACATTTCAACATTTGCCGTATGTCTACGGAACATGTTTATGTGCATACAAGAGCTGGACTAAAACATATGCCTGAGTTACTGCAACAAGTCGGGGATCTTCACTTATTAAACAGCGCTTATGATTTGATGAAAATTGGAGCAGGTTCTTTTTGCTTGCTTGAACCTCTCAGGAGTAAATGGACCGGGTGATGAAACCGTAATGAGCAGGGAAGCAGCTCACCTCCACATCCCTGTGACCTAGAAAGTCAGTTTTAACGCTCCGCGAGGGCCCGTAGCGCCATGTGCTGCGAGGCAACATCGTGATCTCTCCTGCTGGAGCGAAATAACAGAACAAAACAACAACACGCACACACTTTTAGTATTTCTATTGGACTGCTCAGGAGTATACAGTACATAGAAAACATTGACATTTTACACCACAACATCTGCAAAAATGGCTTTCAAAACCATTTCTAGATGGTGCCTGGAACTTACATATAAAACATTACACTCGTAAATAGACGCCATGACTTGTAAAGTACACAACATTATAAAGTCTATACAAAAGGGCAGTTTTCTGCAGTGTAAACCTCCGTATATAATATTAATTTATCAAGAGGACAGAAAAATAAAAAATAAAATGTAGTACACATAAAAGCTTTCTATTGTTCATGGCACTGTGTGCACATTTATCAGAAGGAAGCCTCCGATTAGTATTTACAAAGATGGTTAGTTGCATCGTGTATCACTGTTACCCTGGAAGATTCAATGTGATCCGAAGTGTGTTTAAGAACAGGATAAGTCCAATACACGTCACTAAACGGGGATCGTTTAAATCAATATACAATACTACTTCCTCTACAGGCTCACTTGTACTACTTTTATGTATGAATATAAATCTTTTTTCATCCATCACGTATTAAAGTCTCTGTGCTTATCAGTTTTTAATGTTCAGCACAAATGAGCCTCAACTCTTTCCAAAAAAAGATAGAATATTTCCCAAAATAATTTGTGCTAAGTCTGGATAAGATGTTCCCTTTTGAATCATAAAGTTAAAGCGCTGTTTCTGGTGAATCTTTAAAGTGGAGAGTGCAAAAACATTGTTAATGGATGCTTCTATAGTTTCATCTGGGTGACCCCCCCCCCCCCCCCACACCCATACTACAGTAATCCTAACGCCTTCATTTAATCAGGACTAGCTTATTTCCCTGTAGGAACATCACTGGTTAGTGAAAGAGCAGAAAAACACAAAACAAAACTAGTAAAACAACAAACGTTTAGTGGCGTTCGTCATGGGAATTAGCATTTACCGGTACTGTGTGGAAATGTAACGCTTGTTACGTGAGGATAGAAAACCTGTAGCCGACCTTCTCGTCACACGGTCCATTTAGTTCTGGAGCTTTTTGATTAGGATGCCTGCAAAGGCAGACCCTGAATGTCAAAGCCCATAAAGATAAATGTAAAGGTGGATTACAACGGATTACAGTATTAAAATCGCGAAAAAATTATTAATCAGTTGAATTATAATATTTCTAGAAAGGATATTGAGGTTAAATTTTAGAATAAAGTTCAAAGACTAAAGTTTTTTTATTTTGATGGCACAGTTAAACTTCCAAAGTTTAGCGGGAACATTTTGAGAATTAAGTGCAAGTATTCTGAGGAAAAACAGTAAAAGTTTAAAGAATGAAATAATTATTAGAGAATGTCTTTATAGTCGGAGGTGTTCGTTCCTTGTTGTATAAAGAATGAATTAGTATTTACTTTTAAAGCAAAAATGTTTTTGCTAGTACAAAGTACAACTTTTGTTCCTAACAATTACGAGGCTTCACTTTGTCATTTTTGGAGGTACCTGTATTACAACTTTTACGCGAAACCTTTCATCTCCTGACCGTAGCTCTAACACCCCGTCTCTTATAAAATCGTGTCAAACATAAAATTAGTCCAAAAGTTGCTGCTTTGTCGCCGATCAGACGGAGGAATATCACAGGAATGTAGAGACTTAGAGGTGCTTTGTTTTCCCTTACGTTCAGTCTGTGCTAAAACCGCCTCGCACCATTTTTGGCTGAGAAAGAAATGAGAAGAAACAAAGCCCCCCAAAAAACGCCACTCATACTTACTTTACACACAAATTTAAATGCAAAACGACATGTTAAGAACAAGTTCAGAGGACGGATTCCCTTTTTTTTTTTTTAAACATCAATATTGCACAGAAGCAGCATATTTTTGGACGAGCGTTGTGCATCAGAGTTTATCTCTAGAGAAAAGGATTTAGAGCAGAGCAGGACAGGAGCTACCAGTGATATGCATAAATACAGTATAAAAATACACTATGGAAAAATCTGAAGGGAATTTAGTCAGCTGCATTGTGGGGAATGAAGTGAGAGTGTGATGGGACCTCTAGAAGGTCTGATCATCGTTGCAGGACTCCGTTGTGTGCCCGAACGCCTCACAGATGTCGCAGTAGGGCCTCTCGTCCGCCGGGTTGCCGTGATAGGCGGTGTGAGGTACCGAGTCGGGACTCTGGGCCTGAGTGGGACAGTCCTCCGTGTCGTGGAGGTCAAAGCAGTCGCAGATATCGCAGTAGAGACGCGGCGTCGCCTTCTTCTCCCGCTTGGACACGCCCTCAGCGAACCTGATGAAGAAAAGAGGAAAGGAAGGCAACAGTTCTTAAAGGAGGTCCGACAGTGAAAGCGACGACGACTGCATTAAGCAGCTCAGGGCGGAGCCTGTTAAACGGTTTCCCAGATGAACCAGGCGTCGACTCCTGACGCACCCGTCGTTCTCATCGTTGCCGTTAAATTCGGCCAGAGCGAGCTTCTTCAGTTTGATCTTGAGGTCTTCATTCTTCCGCTGCAGATCCACGATGACGCCGTTCAGGAAGTTGATCTGCGGCAGGCGATGGAGACGGAGAAGGGCTGAAACGCCGAGCAAGGACAGGACGGGTGGAATTCTGTTCCCGACGGACTCACCTGTCCTTCAGCGAACTCCTTCTCTTCCCTCAGCTGCGCCAGAGCTGCACCGCCTGCAGAAAGAAGAAAACGGCTCGATTAAAAACGCCCAACGGCCAGCGCGAACGCTTCATTCTCCATCTCCTCACCTGAGGGCGGAGCTTCGGACTCGTCTCCCTCCGAGGCCTGCCTTCCCATGAGCCTTTGCTCGAGGCTGTGAACGCGGCTCTGCAGCTGAGCTTTGTCTCTTTCCAACGTCTCGACGGCCGACTGCAGCGTCTTGGTCACGGCGTTTTCTCCCCGCAACACCTCGATCTGCGGCGACAGAGCGAACCGGTAGATCCCTCTCACGCCGCCCAGGCGACGACCGCCGCGTACCATTACCTCATTCCTCAGAGTCTCCAGTTCACGGTCTTTGTCTGAGATTAAGGCTTCGGTCTCCTGATTAGAGACGGTTCCTCTGCAGGAAAAAAAAACCCCGGAGAGATTTAGACAGCAAAAGTATTTAAGTTCTGGTTCATGGAATGAAATATAACCAAGCTTATATAATCATTAAACATCAAAATATTCATTTATAACCCCTGAAGTGTGATACGTGTATAACTTTCATGGACTATTCTGTTGTTACAGCTGAAGAATGCATGCCAGAGTATCTTAAATGTGTACTTTTGTCAATATGCAACCACTTTAATGTGCTTATTTAAACTTCGGGGGAACACAGGTTTCCTTCCAAGAAGTAGTGGGAGTAGAGAGAGTAGAATAAAACGGAATTAAAGTAAAATATGTCAAAATGCTACAATGAACCAAGGTACAAATGTCATAAATGATTGATCGGAACGTATATTACGAAATACCAACAATCATCAATCTGAGAGGATCAGTTAACTCAAACTTATAATAGATAGGAGGCAGAAAAAGTGACATCTTTATCTTCATCTTCTCAGGTTAGCAGATCGTGCTAAAACGTCAGGAGCGCGTTTCTCACCTGGCCTTCATGTCTGACTGTCGACTCTGCTGCTCCTCGTTGCGCTGAGAGGTAAACACACAAATATAGAGGACGTAAATAGACGGTAAACCCGTCTGAGCTGTACGAGTCACAGCAGGGAGCAAAAGCTACTAATGAAATCAGCGTTCCCGACTTAGGAAACTTCTGGAGATGTCAGTACCTGCTCGGGATGCTGGGACTTCTGGGATGCCAGCTTCAGCTCCTCACTGAGGGAAAAGAGAGAGAGACGGTCAGAGCCGATCACGAGATTAACCTGCTGCAATTATCCTCGTGGGGGGGGGGGGGGTTAGGTTCTTTCGTGAAGCAACGCATGCAGCATTATTCTAAATCAGGATTTCTCATTCTTCCTACAAACACAAACTGCATAAAAAGGTGTGTGGAAGCAGGTTGAAGCCAGGATTAACCGCAGCGGAAAAATCTGTTAACACAACTGAGCCATATTATCACCTTATAAATGTAACCTGGCAAACGCGTTAGCAGTTTCCATGAACACTCGTTTGGACATCTGGCGAGTCCAACATGGATTTAGCTGCGTTTTCAGGGACACTTCTCTCTTACAGCCATCAGCGGGTCTACTCGAAGCCCAGGAGGATTCGATTGCTTCGGCTACCGGTATATATCATTAAACTGAACCTTTAATCTGTGCATCTAATGTAGACGAGGCCACCAGACGGCAGCGTGGACAGCGTGGACAGCGTCTCCTGGGAACTGGGTGGAGCAGGATATATTTAGATGCTGTAAGCAAATGATTTGCTGGAGAAATTGAAATTAGCTCCATGTAGGTCATCCTTGGGATCTGTGTGGAAGGAAGAACTGAAGCTACCAGTCAGCATCGCCTGGTTGAAACATTTCACTGCTTGCGTCAGTAATAGGGGAGGACGCCCCCCCCCATGAAGACACGACCAGGAGTCATTAAGCTAACGGACATTTTTTTAGACTGATGCTGACTGATGTGATGGGATAGTCGTGTCCCTCAGAGGATGAACCCCAAAGACTTTTTCCACAAAGAGGTTTGTGGTTTCTAGAGAAACCTCTGAAGCAGTTGAGCGACTGCTTTGCTGAAACATTCATGCTTCCTTCAGACTGAATTTGGGCTATGAACTTTTACTGCTAAACAGCAAATGTTAAATATTTTCTATTTCTACGTTTACTAACATTATGAAGCACATCTTGTTTAGTATTCTATAAATGTGCTGCGTTTCCTTTGTGCATTGCTTACGCATCTGAGCCGCACTGATTTGCTGTTCTCCAAGACTCCACAAAAGCCGCATTGATTTCACACACGCACGCACACACACACACACACACACACACACACGCACACACACACACACACACACACACACTCTCTCTGATGTCATAGCGAGCAGCCGCCATGATGGAGCCAGGCGGTCCGAGGGGGGAGTGATTACATAAGGGCAGCGGAGCAAAGAAGGACGCGCCTCAGGAAGGATGGAGGAGAAATAAAGCGCAACACAAGTCCTGCATGTGAACACATCTGGGGTGTACACACGCACACACGCACACACACACGCACACAAATCACTGCCTCTTAAGGAGGGATGAAGCTGCTTCTGTTGTTGACGTTTGCACCTCCATCTGCTGCTCCTCCTGCAGGAGGCTCCACACTAATGACTGTAATCCAGCCAATCACATACAGCTGTGACATCATAGGTCAGGGCTCTGATGACTCAAGGGGGGGGGGGGTAGGATGATGTAGAGACTCAAGTACACGCCTGTAAACAAACAGCACACTTCCACATTCACACAAATGGAAAGGCACACAACTTCCACACACATATTCTATAAATAGAACGACGCCACACTGGAGAGTCACCGGAAACACAAAACAGATAAAACAGGGAATATTTTTACTCCGCTTCAAAAACTGTTCAGTCAGAACAGATGGCAATCGTCATTTTTTAATAGATCCGTCGCTATGCCAACGCAGTGGAAGCCACAAAAAGGAGTTCCATGTTGTGCTTCATCCCGTTTAGCCTCATCCGTCCACTGCGGCTAACCTTTGACGTGCAGCGCTAAATTACTCCGGTGGAGACATGAAAGAGTTAAAATACGTCGAGCAGCTCCGACACAGAGGACGCTGCTGTGTGTGTGTGTGTGTGTGTGGGGGGGGGGGGGGGGGTATTGGTGCATTTCATATCACCTTTATAGTCGTAATTTCACCCGCAGGCTTTACACAGTCACTTATAGACAATCAGAGTGAGAACCAGTTTTTGTGTGTTCATATTGTCCCGCTAACATTTACACAATCATTCCTTCCCGCTGAAAAAAATGCAGACTGGAATTTTAATCATCAGTAGAGACACCACCCCAGCGTAAGACAGGGGGGCTGAGCTGGATTTAGAGGAGACCCGCCCCAGGAAGAAACCGTCATGCCCAGTCGGGACTCACATCTCCTTGCAGAGGACTCCGATACGCTGGCCCTCCGAGCCGCTCCGCTCCTTCGTCAGGCTCAGCTCCTCCTGGTATTTTACGTTCTGCTGTGTCAAAGCCTCGAGCTGCAGAGGAGGAGACAGACGGAGGAGATGGGCTCATAAGAACATCACAGCAACAGGAGGGATCATTTCCCACTTTTGCTCCGTGGTAAAATGTTCACAGATGGAATGTCATAGCTCCAGAACTCCTGCAGGAGTCCATCACCTCCCCTCGGCAGATTGAGGCCCCTCTGCTGTGTACACCTTTCGTCCGACATGATTTATATTTTACAACGGATCCAGAGTTTTTGTGTTAAAATTAAGAAATGATGCAGATGGACGGCCAAAGTAAAAGATTAAAAAGGTGCAGAAACAGAAGAACATAAAGCAGAGCTGAAACCGATTCAGGTCGGTGTAAATTCATCTTCTAAAGTTGCTGATCCAGATCCAGAAGGAAACCGTTCCTGGAATGTTATCAATGCGATTCAGATTCTGGGGCCAGAAGAAGAATGAAAACGGCAGAATGTGTTCAGTCCACGTGAAACTAAAAATAAAACCCTCAGAGACCTCGGCTCCGAATCTTCACCTCATGCGATCGTTCTGGTCACAACAAACGCTCGACTCCCCGACTCCTCGGCGGCTCAAACTGTGACTCAGACACGCGCCGCTTTAAAACGGCAACAGTCAATAATTAATTAACAACAAGCCCCACTTCAAAGTCAATGCGATCGCAGCGACTGGCCTCGCGTCAAATAATTAAAAAGTACATTCACTGTTGCCACCGTGACGAGCGTGTCTTTGCACTGGAGGTCACGGCTTTTACAGCGCCTCAGTATTTCTAACGCACCGGACACACAGGAGATGAGCGGCGTCCTGAACCCGTCTGCTGGCGCTGCGGACGGCCCTACCTGGTAGCGAGGCGAGTAGATGCTACCGGAGTAACCCTGATGCAGAGCAGCCGCGTCCATCCCGGATCTCGGCCCGTCGCTGCACCGGCGCTCTCCTCCCGTCTGCACACAGCGACATGCACGGGCTAACAAGCTGGCATCAATAAGCCATCAGCTCGCACCCCCCCCGCCCCCCCGCTGTGCACAGCTGTGGGAGGGAAATGGAGAGTCGCCTGAGCAGCCTGCATCTCAGAGCACTTCCATTATGTAAGGCTCCAAAAGCTCCTCCCCCCCACCCCTTTCAGCTGCTCGCTATCTTGTTTCCTCACTCCCGACACACATTCACGGCATTCGTCACTAGCGCAGCACTACCCCTCAGCGTTTAAAGATTTAACCCCCCCCCCCCCGCCACCGAGACGCAAACTAAACCAGCAGGAAATATCTCAGCTCTTCTTCCACCGCTGATAAAAACACAATCGATTCCAAAAACTCTCGGCTCGACTTCCTCTCAGTCGTAGGCAGAACAAGGCCAGTATTACGTGAACCATCCAGTAACGAAGCAACGCTCTCTCCAGCAAGACGTCGTCGGCATCATCATCATCATCATGCACACTCTGATGTGCAGGATTACATCACAACCTGCAGCTGAGCGGAGAAAACAGGATGCGGTCAATAAATAAATGCTCTACAGTGAGCGGAGAATAAATTCTTGCTCGTTCTCGTGTCTACATTCTGCTGATCCATTCAGATTTCTGAAAGACACACTCAAAATATCGTGAACAGTCTTTACACACGACTGTAAAGGATTCCTTTCCTTATCTTAAATCGCAAAAAGAAAGTAGTAAACTCTTTCAGTTCTGCTGCAGCACTGAGATTGGCTCTTTGCCCTGGACTGACTAAAATAAATGTTTCCCAGCAGAAACAACATCCATCCAGCTCTAATCTGCTGCAAACATCTGGAGCTCACAGACATCTGGAGTCTGATGATGTCACAGGTCAAGGAAGAGGGCACCGGAGAGCCATAGATGGACTGAACGGATGCAAGAGAGGAGCTTGGATTAAAGGTGGGATCATAAAAACGTCATGTTGCAGATGGCGATGAGATGTTGTCTCAGCTCGTGGGACGACTGGGACAACATCCCGTCAGGTCTGCGTGTGGAAGGAAATAAAAACCCTGCAAATCACAGAAGATGAACTTCCGCACGCAGCAGCCCGCACGGATTCCTCAAAACGATGAAACAGAGAAATATTAGATGAAAGAGAATAAGAAGAATATTAAACGCTGGGATCCTTTGTGTGTTAGCATTAGCTTAAACTGTTCACTAACCCTCTGCAGCCATCATGACCCTAAACTGGAGGCTCCAGAGTAGAACGATAGATCGCCATAGCAACAGTAACTTGGGAAGCTCAGCGAAGCTTCAATCGTTATGAAAGCCTGAAACAGAACTTCTAGGTGAAGTCGTGGGGACTTCACTGACTGGAGGTATTTACAGTGCTCGTCTGCTCACCTGAGTGTTCAGCATCTTCTTCTCATTGGTCAGCTGTCCAAGGGACAGAGCAATCCTGTCCGACTCCTCCGTAGCCTGGAAAACATTCCGATAATGTTTAGCGCTAGAACATTTGGACAGGATCTACAGTAAGGTGATGGTTCTCTGTGGATCTCTAATAACAACTATAACGAAGGCATCAGAACGTGTGTTAGCAAAAACAGACACTAGCACTTAGAAATCAGCATTCCATGAATAGTCTGGAGGGACCAGGGTCATTAAAAACCTTAGCTAAAAAAGGAAAGGCAGCTCTTCATCCTTTAACTTGATACAGGAATAAAATCTGTATAAAATAAAACGAGGAAACATTTTCCTCGCCGCCGCCCGGATGTGTGGACCTACCCGTCTCAGCTCCACCTCTCTGCACTGACTCTCCTCCTTCAGGCTCTGCTGGTCTTCCTTCAACCTCTCCACACTCTGCGCCAGCTCTGTCAGGAAACACAACACGAGCTGCAACGACCACCTCGACCCGGATTAAAACGTCACAACTCCAGACGAGCGTCGCCGGACGGCGTTTACCGTGCGTGTGCTTTGCTGCCCTCTTGTTCTCCTCCTCGGCCGTCTCGAGCTTTTGTCTCTGAAAAAGGAGCGACGTGGGCTTTACTATGAGCTAACCACTGACATGGTAACATTCTTGCAGATTGAGCTAAGCAGAGAATAATGACTTGGGTCCAGATACCGTGCGAGGTATGCGGCTAACCCCCCCCCCCACAGAGAGGAACTTTATCACAGATGACGGAGCAGAAATCTTCTGTCGAGGTTGTGAAGTCATCATTTCAAATCGGACCCGAGAACATTTCTGTGGCGCTGGAGGCGTGCAGCGTCTCTGGTGAACCCAACACTGGCCTGAACCCCTTTTTACACGCCTCTTTAATTGAATACACATTTAAGTCCTCTTTTACGAGACTTGTTTGAGTCAACGGCAAACATTTAGAGGTTATCTGTCTTTTCGATGGATTCCTGGAGCTGAGTTTAGATAGCTAAAAACACAATGCTGGTTTTATCTTATTAAAAAGGGTGTAAATAATGCCTTTAGAAATCAATTGATAATCTCCAGGCCTCCGGAGACTGGGATTACGCTGCATGAGATTTTATTCTGGATTGGTTTAGCAGCAAATGTTTTCTTGAGTGACTGAATTTCAGACTTCTGGTGAACTCCTTCCTTTCGGGAGTCTGCTAGGACGACGCGATGGACGCCCGACACACACGTGGACTCGTCTTCCGCGCTTTATCGGCGATTCTCCTCCCCTGAGGTTCTTTCTCTTTCTTACCAGGCCGCTCAGCTGCTGCTCCAGAGAGCTCTTCTCCTCCTGTAGAGACTGAAGCTCCTTCTGTTTGCTCTCCACGTCGACACTCAGCTCACTGATCTGTACGCAGTATAGAACACAGTATATAACGATGACTAATCCAGTGTGTCGCTGCTGAACGAAACATCTCTTTCCACAAACCCTCTTCTCCTGGGACTGCGCCTGGGTTTTAAGGTTGCCGATCTGTTGCTGGGAGAGCGACGCGGCGTCCTCCTTCTGCTGGGAGGCCCGCAGCCTCAGCTGCAGGTCTGCCACCTCCCTCTCCAGCTCCATGATCCTGGAGCGCTCCGAAACGGTGGCCACCTGCAGCAGGGCATGCAGAGAGGAGGTCTGAAGGCAAAGAGGAGGCAGCAGGAGAACTGACAGCAGGAGAGCAGGAGCATTTGACGTGGAATCCGATAGGAGAAACCGTTTTAATCCGACGCTGCTTCTCAGCAGAAATTTATCTTCACTTAATTTAGCAAAAAAAAAGTGTAGATGCGTGCAAGAACTCTGAATTATTTATCGCTCCGTCTTTAAAACCTCCAAAAATAACCAAAAATACAAATTTACAAAAGCCTGAGTCAAAGATGCCCGTTTTGTCCAGCCAACAACAAAAAACATTTTTTGTTGTTGGCTGAAATTTCAGCAGAAATTTATCTTCACTTAATTTAGCAAAAAAAAAGTGTAGATGCGTGCAAGAACTCTGAATTATTTATCGCTCCGTCTTTAAAACCTCCAAAAATAACCAAAAATACAAATTTACAAAAGCCTGAGTCAAAGATGCCCGTTTTGTCCAGCCAACAACAAAAAACATTTTATATTAGCAGGACATTTATTAATTAATTACCTCCCTAATGCAAGTGTAATCGAAGCGTTTCCTACTTTTTCCATGCAGATAAAACTAAATAACCAACCAGCTACAAACTGTACCTCCCTGAGGACCAAACCAGTTAAAGGTTTAAGGATGACAAGCGTTTCATGCCGTCAACAAATCCCATGAAAAGACTGAAAATAATGAAATCTACGTTTTACGCGTGCACGAAAGCAGCACAAACTCACAACTGCACCTATTGTGGATTCATCTGAAACGTCCCTGAATGCACCATTTTCTCATGTTTTAGCAAAAAATAAAAAATAAACTACAGCAAGAATTTAGGAAAATGGATATATATATATTTATTTATTTATTTTTAATGATGCTGTACATCCCATCTGTTAATATAAAGGTCAGCTCATCTTTTCCCCCTGAAGCTCCGCTGACGACTGCGATGCACGCGATTTCTGTCTACAGTTGTCAGGTTGGAGAACATTTAGTGGAAATTAAACTTTTTAGTGGAAACACGGCTATAAGAGCAGGACATCAGAAGAGCATTGAGACAGACTGACGGCGTTAGTTTTGGTCTTTTCACATCATTTACTGAAAAAGAAAAACAAAGGCCAACCTTGTCAAGCGTGTTTCCAGACAGTCATCGTCCAAAGTAACGTTCATTCGCACATCCTTAGCTTTCAGACCTTACTAGAGCAGCTCGAGGCCGATGAAAGGTGAACGTCTCCCGTAGATGAGGCCACGCGATAAATCTGCATAATGTCTGACCGCTGCGGCTCCCTCAACAAATACTCTGCATCGCTATTAAATCTGTAGAGGAGAAGCACATCGCCCGGTGCTGCTGTGGGGACTGCGGCTGCCAGCATTACCCTAGTGTCCTCTAAATCCCTCTGGAGCTTCTCAGCTTTGGTCTTTTCAAAGAGCAGGCTCTGCTCGAGCTCCTTTATGTGGGCATGCTCCAGTCTGGCCTGCGTCTGTTAGTAAGAGAGAGCAGGAAGAGAAGGAGAACAAACACCAAATGCAACACTGACATGCCAGCTCTGTGCCACAAACGGAACGAAGACGAGTATGAAAGCACTGATGTCTTCCCAGCGTTGCGATTACATCAGTTGGTTGTTAACAAAGGAAAAGATTGTTAATCGCTCATCCTGCTCTGAAGAGTGGCGTCATATTTCCATCCTCTCATTCCACGTCTGGAGTCCCTCGAGGCTAATCGGGGATTTTTAAGCATATAAATAAATATTCCTTCCTAAATGGCCATGTCTATTCTGACCGTCCAAGGAGTCATGCTTGAGAGAGGAGAGGGTAAAGGTCTGGATGAGACAAAAACCAGTTCGAGAACAGGCGTGGATGAAAATATGGTGATTTAAAGATGAGTGGAGAGGAATGCCGAGCGAATTAAGCGCGAATGAACGAAGAGAAGAAGCAGGAAGGCTGACGGGCCGGAGCAAGAATGCAAATTAATGATTTAAAACGATTCAGGAAAGGGAAAAACCTGAGAGAATAATCGACTTCAGGGGGAAGGGAAAACATTTAAGGGTCATGTATCTTAAAGAAATGAAAGAAGGAATCTAATCTTAATATGGAATTAAGATTAGAGATTTTACGCAGACATTTAAGGAGATATACAGGGGGGTCATCGACTTACGACTGTTCGACTTCACCCCCGTATCTTCCCCATTTCACTGTTGCTGTTTATTTTGGGGCTTAATTCCATTGTTTCTGCGCCACTTTGGGTCTAATTACACCGAATAAAACTAGCAGAAAATTCCAACGAGGCCAAACAAGTTCACGCGTCCGTCTAGCTTTCCTAAGAAAAGTAGAGAGGGAATAGTCCAAACTCTAGAAGCTCGGAATGACTCTGGGGTCGCTTCGAATAGTTTTAAGGAAAACATTAGATAAAAGCTCATTGAATATCCACCTTTGGTCAATAATTCACTCACGGATTGTGTGAAGAAGCCACTGGCCTAACGCGACAGATTAGCATCCTCTGTGACAGAGAGGGAATGATGCATGAAGAGTAACGGTTACCTCCAGGTCTCCTTTGGTGATGCAAGCCTCTTCCACGCGAAACTGCAGATCTTCAACTTTCCTGCCAAACGAGGACACGATGGTTTTCCTCCTCTACTTTACAGACCAGTCAAGCCGCCCCCTCTGACCTCACCGGCACCCATGAACAGCGACAGACCCACCTCTTCTCCTCCTCCAGCTGATTCAGCAGCTCCACTTTGTCTCGATCTGCCGCCTCCACCAGCGAGCGCAGCTGATCCAACTTTGCCTCCGTCTCCACCGCGTACTAAAAACACAGAGCGAGCGACGGTCGGCGTGAGCGGCTGGAAGCATCGCCGTTAACGAGGAAACACGCCATCTGTCAAAATGGCAGACGAAATCAAACGCTGCGTCCGTATTACGGTCTTAATTCTGTGCCGATTTGACAACCTGATCGCGTCCTTTCCTCAGGACGGTCAGCTCCTGCTGCACCTCCCCTGCGTGGCTCGTAGCCTTCGCCACCTCGCATCTCTCGACGTCTCTCTCCGCGAGCAGCTGCTCGATGTGCTGCTGCTTCTCCTTCAGCGCCTCCTGCAGCGCCGTGGTGCCGGAGATCTTACGGGCGTATCGAGCAGACGTCTCCGTCAGCTGGGGAGAAACAGCGAGACGTTTTGTTGACGTCATCTCACTTATGTTTCCTCGTTTGGCACGAGCGGAATGGAAATGTAACTTCTAGAAGCCTGTGATGCCGTCATGCGACCGTATAAACACCCTACAAATGTGGTCTGAACACAGCGAGGTCCGGGGATGCGTCGTGTGAGCTCGGAATATCGTCTTACCAGTCCTGCTCGGCTGGGTTTCCCGCTAACCGAGGAGGTGGCGGAGCTGAGCGAGCTAATGGAGGAAGCGCTGGGGCTCCTCTTCAGGACGGACCTCCGACTCGAGCTCTTGGCTTTGGTAGGGGTGGTGCAAGGGAAACCGATACGGGTCACCTTGTGTACCGGAGCGAACAGACCGTACCTGGGCATGCACTGAAAGTACCTGAGAGGAAGAGAGATGGGTTACACACATTTACCTTCCCAGATACTCCGTCGACGCTCTTTACCTGGTCCCCGCTACCGCGCCGTCGTTCTTGCCGAGTGGCTCGTCCAGCTCCACTCCGCACCACTCGCCCTTCGCGAAGTCCGTCTCTCCCAGAAACCGGACCGCTCCCGCCTTCGTGCAACCGACCTCGGAAGGGAAAAGGGCAGAAGGGAAATAAAGGACTGGGCATTTTGGAGAGAGGACACGCTGTTGGATCTACTGGAGGGGAGTTTGGAAAAACTCCTCCTGAAGACACGCATCACTTTGGGGGGTTGTTAGGGAATGTAAGGAATGCCATAAGGAATGTACTTGAATGATCATGATAGGAATTTACACCCAACAATCTACTTTTTGGCATCAAAGGGGATTTTCTTCAGGATTAGATTATGTAAATCGAGTGATCTGCTTCGTCCTACCAGCACACGGTCTCCTAGTCTCAGCTCCCTCTTCATCTTCTTCTGTGAATCCGTGTCCGAGAGGTTCGTCACCGACTCGCTCGACGTGATCATTCGGTGAAGGGCGGCGGTCATCTTGGGGGCGGCGCCCTGAGCTGAACAAAGATAAAACTCTTACACGTCGCTAAAAAACGCCCCGCCACCAACGTTGTCTGTATTTTCCCCGTTACCAGCGGGGGAGGCGGCAGCAGGTGCAGCCTCGTCGGGGGCGGGGCCTCCCGGCGCCGGACTGGCCTGCCCCCCGTTCGCCTCCTTCTCTGGCAGAGCGCTCTTCGATAACTTTGAAGGCCGCGTGAATATCCCTCTCCCGTCCTCGCACTGGAAGTACCGGACCCCCGCCACAGACCCGTCGTTCTTTCCGATAGGCTCGTCCAGCACGATGCCCGCCCACTGGCCTGGAGCGAACTGCGTTCCACCAATGAACTGCACATAGCCAGGCTTGTTGCCATTGACCCACACCCGCTCTCCAACCTGAAAGTCAGCACCTCCCTCCTGGGTCGGGGAGGTCACTCCGCCAGGAGGCTTCTCAGGGGGGTCTGGTTTTGGAGTCCCTGCAATCACCGTTATGCTTTATTAATTTCTGTTAATGTTGCAGATCATCAGGCAAAAAGCTCATTCAACGGCAAACTGTCTATTATATAATCGTCCGATCATTTAAAATAACCTCAATTATATTTTACTTCCAATTAACAGATGTATTAAGTAAAAAAAATGTCATCGCTATTTCCACCTTTTGACATTTGACTGGCGCTCGCTGGTTGGTTGCCCACACGCTGCCGTTAGTGGATAATTAAAGGAGAGTCTAAATATAAATGTCTCTTCTTCTTCTATTATTAAACTGTATTTGGGATCAAATGACAAAGCGATGACAGTTGGAATAGAATAGAATAGAAAGCCTTTATTGTCATGGCAGAGTAGCTACACAATGAGATTATCATCTCTTTAATCGCACCGGGAACACGAATATCAGTGAACCAAGATCTAGAAGTGGGCTAAAGGCCGATCTGATTTTAAACTCGCTAAATAAGTAAAAATGCTTTTTTATCTGCAGTACGTTACATTTACATTATGAAGACAAAAACGATCTTCACACTTTCCACTGAACCGTCTTCTTACCAGGGGACGGAGACGTCTTGGACAGAATCCCAGATGGACGGACTATTTTACTGGGGGGCTTCAGCCCGCTGACCTTGCCTGGTGGATTCATGGATCCTTGTTTGTCCATGGTTACGGTGGGGGGGGGGGTTAGGCCTTCCCCACCGGCCCACAGAGTCCCAATGTGATGGAAGGAAGCTGGATAAGGAAAGAAAACTTTAGCAAACTTAAAAATAAAATATCTGTCACTGATCAGCAAAAACTCGCAGTTCGCCTTTTTCTATTGAATAACCAACGGACAGATGTAATATATTTATAAAACTACACATTTCAGCACAGAGGCAAATCAGATAATTCAAAAATAAGGCACATGATAAAATGGAATCTGCAACAATACAGGTGAGATCAAGGGCAAATCGGAATGTGACAGTAATAGTTTTAATAACTGAATTAAGTAACTTTATAAAGTACAGGTAAAAAAAAAAAGAAAAAAAAAAGACTGATACGCAGCTGTGATTCGCACCAGCAGAACTTAATCCGACCAAAGAGGTCCACGAAAGCTTAAAAACTTCTGCTTCCACTCCACCTGCGACTACATTACCTGTGAGCTCACCTGCCGTATGCCACGCCCCCCCGTCCATTATCAAGCTTATTAATCACACGTGACGTTCAGCCGCGACAGATGGCTTTGGCTTTACGGCACTTAGATACCACAAGGCTGCACCCCCGCCCAGTCGGCGTGTCAAATCACAACACCCAACGCTCCTCGAGCTGTCAAACCGGCACCTTGGGCTCCAAAGTCTACGGCAAAATAAACCTGTTTGGTATTTGGGCCCTTCATCATCAATCAAACTACGAAGACATTGCTGTTGTGTTACATGGAAAAACTGATGCTCGAATGCAGCGCGTCGTCTGGGCTCTGGAGTTCGTAACTTGTAAAAAAAAAATATATACATAAAATAGCCAACATTCACAATACCAACTTAATTCAATCAAACTTATTGCCATCCATCGATTAAGCGCATTTATTTGCTGGAATGCGCTCCCCAAACGAAAAAGCTAGCTAGCTTCAATTTAGCAAGCTACAAGCTAATAAAACATAACCAAATGGCCGACTCGGGGGGGCGATAAAGTAGCGTAAAAGACTTTAGAAACGGAATGAGGAGTTTTCGGGCGCTTACTTCGTCTCTTTTCGGGTGAAACGGGTCCCGGTAAAGAGGATGCCGCGGGTCGGTGAAGTGTACCTTGCACCGTTACACGTTTTTCAGCCCAGCCCAGAGAGACTCACACAGAACGACGTCATCCCCGAGAACGAACGCTGCCTTCACGTGTCGAAATATATGCTCGTAAAGCCGAGAACAAATCTGTTGTGTCAGAACAGACACGAAATAAAGGGAATGTAAGTTAAATGTGGGATCCTTTATTAAAAACAAATATTTTACATGATACAATGTTTGGGAGTTAAAATGCAACCCTGTTCGAATCTGAAAACGTCCATTTGCAGTGTAAAATTTGATTTGATATACAATTTACTGACAACCGAAAGACACCTGAATATTCCCTTAACTACAGTATTCAGGTACTTCTAGTGCGTAGTATTATCAATGCCATAGTAATGATTACGCAGTTTGGTATGTCTTTGTCACCTGAAAAGCAGAAAAAAATAAAAATAATGGTCATAGAAAATTGAAGTGAAATCAGATGCAGGTTGTTTTCAAGAGGCAAACTGCCCAAATCATTTTTTCATACATATTTCCAAATAAAAACAGCGTAGTATTTCTAAAACAATACATTTTTATGAAACATCCACATTTCCCTTATCCGCGACAGCTAATCTGACCCTCACAACCCAAGCAGAGAATATTTGGCTAATTTACTTTACAACACATTTTTCTTTCATATAGCTCACACACAAAAAACAAACATACTCCCAAACTTCACACGTAGACGAAACACAGCAGTTTCTAATTATATTAGCTGTATAATTCCGCTGTTCACAATCACATGAAAGCCTCTTCTACACGTTTCATTACGGATTTTAAATTGCATTACGCGTCTATGCAACAACTTCACATCTAAATATGTCTCCACTGTTGTGTATATGATCAGACGTGACATCTGGTTTTACAACCTTCCACCATCAATGGAGGAAATGTCATTCTCCTTTGAATTTGTTTGGTCACCGTTACTTCTCAGCTTATTCAGGAGCTTCTTGAAGGCGCCACTGAAGGCTGGGCTTGAGAAATAATACACAAGAGGGTTAAGAACACTGTTGAAGTAGGTGAAACAAACAGACGTGTAGAAAGCCAGGTTTGCCTCTTCAAAGTATTTGCATTCATTATACCACGCCTTTAGGATCCACACAGCTATGCGTGATACAGTGCTGGGAAAGAAGCAGGTAATAAAGATCAGTGCCACAGCCAAGACAAACTGAACGGCCCGTTTGATTTTGCCCTTTTTGTCCAGAGTCCTGTTTCTCAGCTGCCACGTTATTCTGACAGTGCAGAAAGCGACGATGGCAGTGGGAAGGAAAAACTGGACGACATAGAAAGTATTATGCCAGGTGGACAGAGGACTGAAACCCACGCAGATGTTGAAACTCTCACATTGTGTGCGGTTGCTATTGTAGAAGAAATGCTCATCGGCAAGAAGGTAACCGGTCGCGAGGAAAATAAGACCCCAGAGGCCAAGGGAGACCAAGAGCGCGTAGCCGAGTCCCATCCGGTTGATCCGGTTCCTCGGGTGGACGATTTTAAAGTAACGGTCGACAGCCACGGCCGTGAGGAAGAAGATCCCCGCCGCACGGTTGGCTGCCAGCAGAAAGAGCAGGATTCGACACGGGGCGTCGCCGTGGAGCCAGTCCTTTCCACGTCTGTAGTAGTCGGCCCTGAAAGGCAGGCAGAAGAGCACGACGGAGTCCGCGACAGCCAGGTGAGTCAGGTAGACGGCGCTGGGCGTCCAAGTGTCCATGTGAAAGAAGAACATCCACAGGGCAATAAAGTTCCCCATCAATCCAAACATGAACTCCAAGACGAGGATCGGAGGCAAAAGCCGATCCAGCGTGGGCGACTCGAAGGCGCAGCACTCGTCGGCGTCCGAGCGATTCATCCCTTCAGCCGAGTCAACAAAGCAAGCAGGTTGGTTGTTCCGCTTCATCTGCTGTGAACAGAGACACCGCCGTGCCAGGTGACCTCTTTAGATGGGGGGGGGGGGGGGAACCATGTTTATGCTCACGCAAATAACCTTAAATCGTTAGTGAAGCGAGCGTCTGCGGTCAATGTGTAATCTGTGGGGAGGTGCTATTGACCCCAGAGGAGCAGGGAAACAAAATGTAAATGTTACCCATCTGGGGAGTGCGTCCTCATTATAAAACTATTATGCTCGGGAATCGGTTCCACTCACGGGAATGAGCGCGTCGCCAGAAAAACAAGCAGCCCCGCAGCCATTTAAAAAGGAGGTAAAACCGCCGATCGCGACCGAATACGCGGCGAATAAAGTAACGGCAAAGCAGACGTCGAGTGTAAAGGCGAAGGAGGTTGAAATTTATTAGACTACAATCAAGTGAGGAGCATTTCTGGAGGGATTCACGTCATACCACACACCTTTGGCAAAACGAGAGAAAGCAGTTATCAACTAAAAAAAAAAGAAGAAGAAGAAGAAAGCCAAGTGAGAGGCCAAGTCTGCAGCTTTCTATGAACAGTAAATGAAATGGGTAGAAATGGACTTTGATGTGCACATTTGGCCAGGTTGTCGTGGTTACAGGTCACACCCATTTCAGTAAAAGTGCATATTTGGTCTTCACTTCTTGACTTCGCCCAGATCGTCAATGCTCTCATCGTCCACCTGCCACAGACGGAATAAATGACAAATTCACTCAAGCTGTTTAACATTAAACAGGACTGACATTTAAACCAGGTTCGAGCCAGCGCTGTGTGATTTATCATCTTTCTCCACACCGTAAACAACCACCTGTTCCTTTCACAACTTGATCACATGGCACTGCATTTATTCTGACTCCCCATCAAGGACATAAATCTGCCAGAAATACTCACAAACACCAAACTGGGTTAATCTACCGCTCAAACAAGCCTCGTCATTTTAGCAAATGCTTTCTTATACCAATAATTGCGCTTGTAGCTTTCAGTGTCCATCTGGAAATACAGATGATATTACATTTTTCTTCATTCAATTGTTTAATACAGCTGGCTAGATGGGATTCAAACCATTCTCAAAAAATAAATAAATCAGAGGTAAATAAAATGTTCATCACGCCAGGCCGAAGAAACTACACGTCCACGCTCACCTCAGGCCACTTCTCTTGGATGACGTCGATGATGTCATCGGTAAAATCTCCCTGAATGATTATTTCATCCTCTGCTGTGACTGAGGCGCCGCAAGAGAATTTCTGGGCGAAGAATCGCTGAGCCTCTTTAAGTTCAATGTCTGAAAGAGCCAACAAGAGTTTTACATTCAGAACAACTCATGAGGAGAAACTGGACTACACAATGCTGACAATAACAAATCTCTTACCAAATGTTGCCAGGCCACACACCCGCGTGACGTATTTTTTCTTGGCTCTTGGGATTTTTGCTATTGAGACTTTCTGAGGAACGGTCTTCTTTTTCTGTCTAATTAGGCCTCTTCCACCTTAAAAAGAAATGAAATATATTCTATTAATCCTCTTATAACATTACTATCATGAAACAAGAAATTGAGAGGGAGTTTTTGCTTATTAAAAACAACAACAGATCAACTTTATCTACACCTCTAAATACAGATGGAACAAACCAAGCATTTTAAAATTTTATATTTGCACTTAAAATATACTTTGGACAAGAAACCCAATATGTTTGTCCCGCGGCATCAAAAACCGACCTCTCCTTTGCTTCTTTTTCTCCTCATCTTCGCCTGCAAGGGGAACTTCTCTCGCGCCGGGTTCCTGTTTAGGTGCATTTCCTGCTGGGCCAATAAGACAGAAGGAAAATAGCAAAAAATATTAAAACCACTGCTGTCACAAAACACTTTTACATCACAATGTCCTTTCCTGCAGCTTTACATATTATATATATTTAAACCTCATTCTCAGTCTGAATAATGCCTGCTCCAAAATCTGTATTGACATTTTAATATTATACAAATCAAATGACCCCGCAGGTGGGTCAATAATAATCGTTTCATGCTGTGCAGGTAAACACTGCTCAAAACATACCGACGAAGGATGCGTGGTTGAAATTTCGGCAGATGTATACGAAATCGCAACATATTGCTGGTTAAAATCTAATGGCTCTCACCTACGGTCATCTTGGCAAAAACATCTGGGAAGTTCTTCTCAAGCCAGTGCCTGCATTTGGCCGGCTCGGGCATGTACTCGCAGTACTGCAGACACACAAGTGTAGATGAACTATAGTTTATAATGACAATTTAATTATCTGAAGTAGCAGGTTTGTCACTGGAGTAGATAATAAAATCAACATTTGTGTAAAAAGTAAACTTACTTCTGATGGCAGAGAGCACACTGTCGAGGGGGGAAAAAAAGAAATCACATTTTTAAAATTCACCGCAATGAATCCTGCATAGATGCTCAACAAAGTAAATATTTACCTCCACAATAAAGAACTTTCAGTGGGTACTTGGATTCGGGATCAAACTTTCCTTGCTCTGATCTGCTCTCTGAAGAACCAGTTTCCGTCTCAGTAGTAGCCATCACAAATTATCTGCACAAGTCAGACACAAGGTCGGTTAAATGTAAAGAAGCTCGAGTTAAACATTTCAGTTTATTATTAGATTCTAATGTGGGCGTGAGTGAGAAGGGTTCCTGCCAATAGTTCGTCACGCTAGCCAAATCCCAGCCTACACTTTTTCATATTACATTAGCGCAAACTTTAAAAAATAAAACCGATGACACAGGTAGCTCATAAGGGGATATTTTAACGCACAAATACAGACTGAGTATTAGTTAGCTTAAACAGCATCGAGGAAGTCTTCAGAACTAACAAGTAGCTTTAGCTGGCTAACACATGCGGTTGTGCCCCGCATTAAACAGACCGTTAATACTTGCGGCGTCTGTGGATCTATGGATGTGGTTGACGTGGACATTATAATCACGGAGGAAAGAGGGGCCACGTTACAGTAGTTTCTTTCATGGGCCATTTTTACTGACCCAAGCTGTCACCGTCAGCACGCCAGTTTAGTCGGCTTTAGCTTAGCAGGCTAACTGAGCTAGCTAACATGGCCAGACTGCTGCTCAATAACTAAATAAAAATAGAAGAAATAACAAGTTACGTACCTTAAAAAACAGTCTATAAGAAGTAATGTCTGCTTGATAGATCACCGTGCATTATTAACATAAATTGGACTTTCGGAAAATCATTCTTATTGTTTGAGATTTAGTCGGCGCACTTTGAGCACGCCTAAATATCGCTTCTTGTTTTAGTTGTAGCTGACGCGAGGAACTTCCACGCAACAGCGCCCCCGTGGGGCTCGGAGCCATTCCGTTTTTGTTTTTTTTCAGATGGGATTGGCCACAGCAGCAATTTACAGAGTAAACATTCCAGGTGTTGAGAATGAGCCTGTTTCATCCCCTTGAGCCTTCTTAATTTTGATCTGTGCGGTCGGTGTCTGTGAAAAATGAAACGCTCCTGCGCTGGTAATTTCATCTTTCATATATAAATCCAGGAGATGGCGCCAGATGGAACTGTCTCGCTCCAAACAGGAACGCACCGCGTCAGAGCTCCGCTGCTAGATAGATAATAGATAAAATAAATAACACATCCAATTTAAAAACTGTCTCGCATCACAACATGGCCTGAAAAAGAAAAAAACAGCAGGAATGAAATGATAAAACGCACTAGAGGGATGACGATAAGGATCGATGATGGATCTTTCCTCATTCTTCACGCTGACTTTCTGGTTCGGCTGCATACCTCCAAATGTTCCTGCAGCTTCTCAGCCGTGACTTCTGGTCACAGTCCTCTTTATATATATTTATACATATACTTGTCTAAAGGTAATACGGAAGCTCATTGCATTCACTGAAGTTCCTGAATTTATGAGATAATTTAAAGAAAAAAATCGAAAATAATTTACCTCTAAAAACAGAAAAGAAATACCTCTAAAAACAGAAAAAATACCTCTAATAACATTAAAAAATACCTCTAATAACATTAAAAAATATGTTTATCATAAATTTATCTCATTATTTCAGAAAAACAGAAAAAATACCTCAACTTTTCTTTCTTCGGTGTAAATATGTAAAATGGTGACATAAAAATCTGTCTGTTGAATGCTGCTTGTTTGTGATAATTCGCAGGTGTGCGAGAATCAACGCATCGACCTGCAGCTTTTGCAGCTCATCCTGGAAAGCGCTCACAAAGCGCTGAGGGACTAAACTGCAATGATTCATCTCTGAACACTGGCTTTCTGTGTGGAGTGGGTGAGACGTGAAACCAGTCGAGGCTGTTCCGTGGCGTGTCCTTGTTTTGTCTTTCCAGTTTAGCTGCTGGCAGATTTACCAGCTATAACTCCAGATAAAAAATATATATTACCAACCTACATGTCAGTTGTCTTATTGTCTAACTTTTTAAAAACGCTTCACTGACTCATTTTCTTCCTGCGCGCACTTTACGCATTTTGGAGTTTTTTTTTTTTTTTTTTACGCGTCTTTAGGAAGACTGATGAACAGATTTGAAGGCGCAAATTGACGGAGGGAACCTTTACGCGCCTGTCTGACGCATTTCTTTCTGGAGAGGCTCGCGCACAGGTGAGCAAAATGAGCAAAACGAAGAACAAGAGCGAAAATAAGACGGAAAAGGCTTTGGCAGCGGAGAAAGAGCAATTCGGCAAACAACAGGTACGTTTTTTACGTTAATTCTCACGGTCACGTTAATTAATTTAATGTTTTTTTTGTTACCAAAACAAAATGTAACCTAAGAATACAGTTGCAATGTCCTAAACGTGAGAATAAATCCAACTTTTTTCTGTTTTTCTTCCCTTTATTTCCTCAAGCAGACATTCTGAGGTTTGTCTTTCTTATTAAGGAAGTTGTGTGTCTTGTATTTCGTGTCTTTCAGCTCCAGAGCATCAGTAAAACTGTCAGCTCGTCTGAAACACCCCCCAAAGAGAAATATGTGCGCCGTATCCTTTTTTATTATTATTATTATTATTTATATCTAACAATAGCAACCTGGACTATTTAAACTATTTTAGGAGTTTCCTTTGACGGCAGTGCCGATATAATCATGGGGACGCACAAGGAAGCTGGAGCAGCCACCTTCTGGTCCTACATCGTGAACCTGCCCCTCTCCAGCAACGCCGTCGTCAGCTGGAAGTTCTGCTACCTGCTTCACAAAATCCTGCGGGACGGACACAGAGACGTGAGTTCCGTCCCCCCGTCCCCGTCCCCGTCCCCCCTTTGTGTTCTGTTTGTTGGTGACGTGTCGTTGTGTCCGTCTGACCCGCAGGCCCTCAGAGATTCTCACAGGCATTACCGTAACGTCAAAGATATGGGCGTCCTCTGGGTGAGGAGCAGCCACTTTATGCTGGACCTGTTGTTGTCTCGTGGAAATAAACAAAAAACAAATCAATACATGTCTTTATTTATGTCCCAGGGAAACCTGCATGATCGATACGGCCACATCGTCGCCTTGTCTGCTAAATATCTCTGTCTCAAAATGGAGTTTCATGCAAAGGTAACGCACACACACACACACGCTGATTTATTAGTGTAAATTACAGTTTGTGGCAGATTCAGACCGATCGTCTCCACAGCACAAGGTGATTCCAGCCAGCATGGAGATCAGTGATGAGACTTTGGACAGGGAAGCAGGAAACGACATGACGAAGGTGTAAGTTTTCCACTCGCACCTGCGTCTTCTCGCCGTTTGGCCACATGCTAACGGCGTTTCTCACTGAAAGCAGGCTAGACATGACTCAGGAGCTGCTGGACTGCCTGGACGCCGGACTGAAGATGGAGGAGACAGGTGAGTCCCCCCCCCCCCCCTCTGGATTCCATCCACTGGGGGTGCTCTGGGGGGGGTCCACCAGGCTGTGATGCACACTCCGCTTGACCTTGAGAATACGCTGAATACGCCCCGACTCGTACCTTAACTGGGACTGCTCTTGTCTGAAGTTCTGCGCCAGCTGGACGCCAACGGCGCCAAATCCACGACTCCAGCCGGGAAGTGCAGACTGACCCCTCTGATACCGCTTCTACTGGACTGCAGCTTCCTCTACCACTTCTCCGTCCTCTTGCTGTTCAAACTCCACAGCCGTGAGCGATGCTGAAATGTTGAAACTGACCCATTCTGTGCACGGACCCGAGTCTTAAATCGTCTCCTCTGGCTTGTAGGAATCTCCCCAGATGCTCTGCTGGGACACCGAGAGCGGTTCCGCGAACTGTTCATGAGGTATGTTCATCGGTTTTGTGAGGCCGGAGCTTCCACCGCTCCTGTTTTCTGTCGGTGACCGCTCTTTATCTGCAGCCTCAAGCAGTTCTTCAGCAGAGCCAGAGAAATGGAGTTCTTTAAACGTATGATCCAGATCCCGGAGCTCCCAGATGTACGTTACACACAACACCACACACGGTTCAGTGCTGTAAAGTCCTCCTCAAAAATATGTGCTTTATTTTTTCCACAGTCTCCTCCTAACTTCCTCCGTGCCGCTGCTTTGGGTGAATACAAAAGGCCGGTGGTGGTGATACCTGGCGAGGAACATGAAGATGAGGAAGAAAGGGAGCAGCAAGAGGTAACGCTTAAATCTTAACGAGACTTTCAAACTCCTTTTCCTGGTATCGTGGACAGCAATAACGCGTCCCTCCGTGGCAGCATTACCTCCCGAGTCAAACGGGAGCTCCCGATGCTTCGTTTGAGCCGAGGGAGCGAGAGAACGACAATCTGAAGAGAGAACTCGAGGTGCTCAAGCCAGAGCTGCATCTGATCAAGACGGAGGTGAGGTGGAGCGGGTTGAACACGCCAGATGTCTTCGTTAGGCGTCGTGGGAAAGAGAACTGAGAACTTGCACGCCTTTATCTCAGGCTCGGAAGTGCGTAACTGAGCTAAAGGCTCAAGTCAACCAACTGGAGGCCGAGGTGGAGGAGCAGCGCACCCACAAGCAGAAGGCGCTGGTGGAAAACGAACACCTGAAGATGGAGGTGGAGTCCCTGCACAGCGCTAACGTCGCCGGTGTCGGCGCTCAGATCGGCCTCCAGGAGGCAGGCGGTGAGTACGGGTTTACGTCTGGGGGTGAATCGCCCGTCTGAGTACCGATGAAACTCACCGAGGTTCTGCGTCATCCCTTCGTCTGTACGCAGCTAGAGCTCAGGCGGCAGAGCTCCGATTCGGGCAGCTCAAAGAGAGACACGCGGAGCTGATCTCCAGCCACGCCGACTTACTGACGACGGTAAGCCTCCCCGTTATTGTTGTGTCTGTCCAGTTCTTAAACGTGAAGTCGCTCTTTCTCACTTTCATGTCGAGACATGACGATATCGATGTTGGTGCCTTGTCCTGTCAGAAGATGTCATCCAACCACAAGAGCCTCCGCAGAACCTCCTGCCATCTTTACACTCGCACCGGAACAGCGCTCTATGTTTAATATGTACATTTAGGTCACGTCCAACTTCACTTTTCACTTCAAACGGTGCATAATCTGGATGCAGAGTAAAGCCCAAGCTCTGAAGGAGGTGTATTTTGTCCCTTATTCAGTGGTTTGGGGGGGGGGGGTGTAATTCATTCATGATTTTATTCTCCAGCACGTCAACAGGATCTAATGTTCATGAATGTTCTGTGTTCTTCTACACATCCAAAACGTCCCAAAACAATCCAGGTTCACACAGTGAAACAATCCAGGTTCACACAGGGAAACAGTTTGAGTTCATGGAGTTATTTTTTTTGTATTTATTTGTGTCATTGGTGCATTGTGCCCGAGGAAACCACATTTTATAACCGGCACTCCCATGTGTGTATCAAAGGACGCAACTCCTCAAAGAATGTGACTGTTGGGTGTGACGTTGACAGCTGCTTTGTTTGGATACTAACAATGACGCTCTGCACCCGTCCATGTTGCCATGTCTCGATCCGAGACAAAGCGAGTGGCATGGATGTTCCTGTTGGAGAATGGTTGACATTTCTAAGCAGTGAGTTTTTCCAGGTGTTGACAAATCGGTTTTGTTGTTGTTGTTTGTGCAGAAAACCGAGGCAGTGAAGATGCTGACAAGCATGAAAGAAGAACAAGATGAATTGCTGAGAGTCAAACAACAGATGGAAAATGAGCTGGGACACCTCAGGCAGGAGAAAAGCAGCATGGTGAGACATTCTCATAAAGCTGAGGGTAATTCCACCGGAAGAAGCTTCCTCCTGACTCTCTCTTCTTCATCAGATGGAACAACAGCAGCAGGGGATCCAGCAACTGAACCAGGAGTTATATGAGCAAAGAGCTCAGCTGGCTGTCCTTCAGAGTACCCTGGACAGTAAAGAGGCGGTGAGAACGGCTGCACAGACCGTTACCACGGCTTCATTTGATTGGTCCTAAAGCTTCCCAGAGAGCGTCGATCAGGCCAAAGTATATATATATATTCAGAGTTCTTCTTCTTCTACTTTGTTTCTCCAGGAGGGATTTCAGGTGAGCAGCAGCCTGGCGGCCCTGCAGGCAGAGCGGGACACGCTGCTGCGCTCCACCGGAGAGAAAGACGCCGAGCTGTCCTCGCTGAGACAACAGGCCCAACAGCAGCAGGGCTCCCTGGACCTGGAGAAGGACCGGCTCCTCCGGGAGCTGGAGGTCCTGAGGGCTCAGCTCCAGCAGCAGGTACACACACTAGTGCTGCAGTACACACGTGCCTTCGGTTGAAAATACTTACTTGTACTTCCTTTTAGCTTGCCATCAATGCAGAGCAGAAGTTGGAGATCGACAGGCTAAAGCGAGAGCTGGACTCGACGCGAGCAGAGATGATTCGCACAAGCAGCGCCCTGCAGAGCAGGGAAATGGTGAGAATATATATTTAATTGTCTTTTTTTTTATTACCATTTGTGGGGAGGAACAAAAATTAAAAAAAATCATGCCTTGATGATGCTTGTTTTAATCCTCTCCTCAGAGTGGAAGCCACATGAGCAACACCCTGACGGGGCTGCAGGCGGAGAAGGACATGCTGCTGCGCTCCGTCAGGGAGCAGGAGGCCGAGCTGAACTCCCTCAGGCAGCAGGCGCACCTCCAGCAGAGCTCCCTGGAGCAGGAGAGGCAGAGGAGCAGCATGGAGCTGGGAAGCCTCCACGCTCAGCTCCAGCAACAGGTTTTAGACGCCGTGTTCCCGACACGGCCGTTTGGCTTCTTGGTGCGTAGCCGCGGGGCGATGACGGCGTGTGTTTGAATCAGGTCCGCCGCGAAGGCGAGCTGGCCCAGAAGCTGCAGGAGGAGCAGTTCTGCCTGCTGCAGTGCGCCGTGGTGGAGGCCGAGGGCATCGTCCTGGACGCCGTGGCCAAACTGGACGACCCCATACACGTCTGCTGCACCTCCTCGCCCGGTAAAGCACGGTCGCCTAGGAAACGAGCTTCTTCGTCGTTTCTGAAGCGTCCTTCTCTCCATCACTGCCTCTAAAGAGTCCCGTTTTAAGTGACGACCGTAATATGACACCATCAGTTCAGAAGATTCAAACTTGATTAATGATTTTTAGGTATTCTGCATATAATAATAACAACAGCGTAGCTTCGACACCTTCTGCACAGAAACACGCTCTTTATTAATTTGCAAGATTCTCAACATTATTGATCTAATTATTAATGCTCTGATTTTGATTGTGGATGTCTCATCGAAACAGGAATAACATTCGTAAGCACTTAATGTCCATCCTAAAATCACTTTAGATTTATAGACCCTTCATTAAATGTATATAAATATGCTGAAAACAACTTTTAAGAGTTGCCATTTCTTTCAGATTACCTGGTGAATCGAGCTGAAATAACTCTGGCGTCTCTCGACAAAATGCAACAGAGTCACATGATGTACCTCGGAGACAAGAACGGTGAGCGTGTGAGACTGGGATAATCGACGTTTCTCTTTAAATCGCCGTCGACGACCGCGTCTCATGATGGTTTGTTCCGTTCAGATGCCAGCGGCTTGTTGAGGACGGTCACGCAGTTCTCCCACCTCGCTGCGGACACCATCGTCAACGGAGCTGCAACGTCCCACTCGGCTCCCACCGACCAGGCCGACCGTGAGAGACGCACCCTCGCGCCGCAACCGTTTAAGCATTCCGCACGCACGAACGCGTCCTTCTGTCCGTCTGTCTGTGTCTCGCAGGGCTGACTGACAACTGTCGGGACTGTGCAAATAACTGCCTTCAGTTCCTGAAGGATCTGAAGCTTCAGGGCAGTCTACCCAGAGCAGATCCCTCAGGGGTCCGCTACTCGATCCAGCACATCCTCGCGCTGGGACAGGTGAGAAACGACAAGAAGCTCAGGGGGCCCAGACCTCCCCCAAGCAGCTCGTTCGCCTCCTAATTGGGTTTACGCCGTTCACATGGCGAATCTGGGTCATCATCATCAGGAGGTTCTTTGGTATTTTCAAACACCATCTATGAAAAGTAAAAGTGAATCGGGAGTTGATTTTTTAACTGATTTTTGAATCCATAAATGGAGTTTTCATGTTAAAATGTAGTATTTTGTCCTGACCTCATTCTGGATCAGATTTCGAATGAATCGACTGAGAAACTAAACCGATTCCTGCACGGAGACTCCATTTGACCCCTTTTCCAGCTAAACTGGCGCTGTCCGAACCCGGGCCGTGGTCGGGTTCCATTTAAACGAGGGTGTAATGTTGACCTGTGAACCCTAACTACTTGGTTCGTGTTTAGGATCTGCGTCCCAAAGGGCGGGATGTTCTCAAGGAGGAGCTGGGATACATGGTGAACAATGAGATGATCGCCACATCGACTGCCATTGAAGAGGCTGTGCTGCGAATGGATGTGAGGACACGAACGTGACGGAGGAACCTGGACACCACCTTCACCTGGTTCACCTCTCGGCTTCTTTGTGTGTGTGTGTGTGTGTGTGTGTGTGTTTCTCAGGAGATACTTTATCAGGCGAAGAAAGACACCACTGGCATTAAGCTGGAGGTCAACCAGAGGTCAGATGAAAACTGCATCATCCTGAAGTTATTGAATCTCCTCCTTTACTTTCTGACCTAAAATCCGTGCTTTCCCCCCCCCCCCCCCCCCAACAGTATCTTGGGGTCGTGTTCAGACCTGATGAAGGTACAAAGTTCACCCACTTTGTTATACTATCGTGTTGTTTAAACATTTCCGTGAACCTGCGACTCGTTTTGACTCACCGTGTCTTCCTCCTCTGCGCAGGCTGTTCATATGCTGGTAACCGCCGCCACTGACCTGCAAAAGGACATCGTGGAAGGAGGCAGGGTCAGTTGATTTACGACCGCCTGGACATCGTTGTGAGATGCTTTGGGTGTGTGTGTGTGTGATCTGACGCGTTCGTGTTCTTTGCACCCACAGGGGGCAGCGTCTGTTACGGAATTCTACGCCAAGAACTCCCGCTGGACGGAAGGACTCATCTCTGCTTCCAAGGCCGTGGGCTGGGGCGCCACGCAGCTACTGTAAGCGTCGACGCCGTCACGTGTGTTGCTGGTTACGTGATCGCACCGATTGTCGACCTCGACTTTTCACCCGCTTTGCTTCCTGCCAGAGACTCGGCTGACAGGGTTGTGGGTGAACACGGCACCTACGAGGAGCTCATCGCCTCATCCCACGAGATCGCTGCCAGCACCGCACAGCTGGTCGCCGCCTCAAAGGTGCACACTCGACACAAAATGGACCTCTAGTAGTTGGTGGATGTGTGTGTACTTTTAAACAAAGTACTTTTGCGGTAAAAGCTTAAAGTGACCTTAAATTCTGGATTCCTGCAGCTAAAGTAAAAAACTTTATTAGCCTGGTAGAGTTTATTATTATCAATGGACCTTTTCCCCCTTTTTTTGGGAGGGGGGGGGGGGGGGGGGGCAGAGTTGCTGATGAATTCTCACTGTTTTACCTGACGCTAATTAAAGGTGAAGGCCGACCGCAGCAACAAGCGGCTGTTCGTGCTGCAGCAGGCCTCTCGACATGTGAACGACATGGCTGCCGTGGTCGTCACCTCCACCAAGCAAGGACAGAGGCAGATCTCTGACCAAGGTGAGCGGCCGAGCCAACCCCGGACCGTATCAGGAGCTTTGTAGCCGGAGTTTGTCAAATATTCCCCCCGAATTTAAACTTAAAAAAAAGAAAACTACCGTTATTACCAGGATGTAAAGAAAGAAAGTTGTCTCTGCGCCGTGTTGAGATATCTCTGGAAGTTAGCATGCTAATCAGCTAGCACTGATAATGCCACTTTTAACCTATGGAAGTGGCAGCCTGATTACCCCCCCCCCCCCTGTATTCCTTGTCCACAGGTGTAATGGACTTCTCCGATATGTCTTTGATCAAGCTGAAAACAGAGGAAATGGACGCTCAGGTGAGGTTTTTTTCCGGCCCCGCTTCTTTTTTGCATCTTTCCTGTTGATGAGAACCACCTGTTGGGTGCTATTTCGCCGTCTCGCTCAGGTGAGGGTGCTGCAGCTGGAGAACCAGCTGGAGCAAGAGCGAATCCGCCTGGGGGCGCTGAGGAAGAGGCACTACGACTTTGACGTCTCCGGGACCACCGGCAGCGATGCGGCGGACGGCAGCGATGACTTCCCGCCGCCGCCACCCATCGTTTTTGACCCCGCGCCGGTACCGCAGACCTTAACGCAGACGCAGCCTTACCCGAGCACCCAGAGCTTCAAAGGGGCCGGCCTCTACACGCCGCCTCCAACGCAGTCCTTCTCGCAGCCTCAAACGTACACGCCGTCACACACCTACTCACAGACCCACGCCTATACGCCTCCTCAGTCCTACGCCCCGACCCAAACCTACGCCCCTCCCCAGACCTACACCCCTCCTCTGATCTACACTCCCCAGACCTACACCCCTCCTCAGACCTACACCCCTCCTCTGATCTACACTCCTCAGACATATGCACCTTCCCAGCCCTACGTCCCGCCTCAGCCTCACACACCCAACCGGAGCCAGAGTTACCTGAAAGCTCAGTCTTATTCGTTGTCCCAATCCTCGCCAAACTCGCCCAAATTGTCGCGGCCTCATTCGCCGTCTCTGCCCCGGACGACGACCCCCCAGAACAACGCCGATACCGCCAAAGCGGCAGCATCAAAGAAACCCAACATCTTCTCCAAGTCCGGCAACTTGCTGAAGAACGCAGTAAGTAGTGAAATCCTTCGGCTCGGGTCAGACATTGACTTTATCTAAATATATCTTCATATACTTTTTTTTATTTTTTATAATTACAGTTCAAACGAGGTGAAACTGGAGCTGGGGAATCTTGAAGCCTGACTGGAGAACATGAACGTTATCTCTGGTTCTGTTTGCAACGTAAACAATATAACTCGTGATTAAAATGTTTTATCTCAGTTCTCACCGTATTGTTTTTAACCTTTAACCACGCTGGAAGCCTTTCTCATTGTGTTGATTCTTGCGTACCGAGTTTAATAAAAGTCATAAAGTTGTGTCTGCGATTCTTTTGATTTCCTTGACGTCATTATTTTTACCTGCGCCCCTTTTGATGGACACTTTGCTAATTTACTTTTTTTTTGGCACAGAGGAGACTGTAAAGCCGAAAAGGCTTGATTCTATTATATACTGTAATTATACTTTCTGGAGATACGAAATACTATATATAATAATAAAACACTGACTGGGATCGGTTTGACTTTATTTTTTTTAACATAGTATGAACGGATGTGATATGACGCGGTTTGAAGGTCTCCATGACGTCACTCGTTGTCACAGCGACCTCGTCCTCCTTTTGTTTCATGACATGCGCAAAAACAAAGTGCGATGTCACGGTCGTGGAAGCAGACAGCGGACGGCAGAGGGGACTGAAAGGGAGCTGCGTCGAGTTGGAGCAGATCGGAAAGAAAAATAATCAGAACTAAAATAATAGTATCTTCAAAAGCGAAATAATAAATGCAAGTTTTTTTTAGTTTAACACAAAATCAGCGCCTAAGTCTATCGTTATCAATGATAATGTTGCCTGTTTGTCATAGATTTGACATTCATAATGGATTATCAACAGCGGCCAATTTTGAACAGAATAGTTTGACGGAGATTTTAGTGACGCGTTTTATTTTGAAACGTCTCAGCCGGATGTTCACTACTTCAATTTGGCGGACTTTGTCAATGGCGGTCAGCGGCTGACAGAGGGACAGGGCAAGGACTGTCATGGGCCACGGACGGAATCTAATCGGAACTAATCGATTTAAAACCCTGGACTCGGCCGTTCGGGATCGATGAGCGGCAGCAGCGGCGTTTCTGCCCGCAGTTTGCGGCGCTCACCCGGTAGAGTTTAGACAAAGTTAGCTGTTCCTCCCGGGGGGAAGTTTTGCTGCTGCGGAGGAAAAACAAGAGGAAACCCGAGGAGGGGGGGGGAGCCCGAACTATCCCGACATGGAGGACTCCGGGTCGGCCCTGGAGAAGAACGTGGCGGACCTCACGGTGATGGACGTCTACGACATCGCCGCCGCGGTGGGCCAGGAGTTCGAGCGCATCATCGACCAGCACGGCTGCGAGGCTTTGTCCAGGCTCATGCCCAAAGTGGTGCGTGTGCTGGAGATCCTGGAGGTGATGGTGAGCCGCAGCAGCATCGGCCCGGAGACCGACGAGCTGCGGCTGGAGCTGGACAAGCTGCGGCTGGAGCGGATCGAGCGGCTGGAGAAGGAGAAGAAGCACCGGAAGGTGAGTCGGAAAACGTTAGGGGACAGGGGGACATGTCCCTCCTCCGCTTGTAAAAAATGTAAACTTTTTTTCCTTCCACTGAAGTAATTTTTGATTGACTTATGGAATTTTAAAAATGTGAATTTAATTAAGGACCTGGATCCAGTGAAATAGTGAATCTCTTCACATTTGGGTTTGTTAAATCGGGATTAATCTTCCCGTTGTTAATCCGGTGTCTTGTTATGCAGAGTCCCTCACATGTGTTTTCAGGTCCTTCCAGATTAGACTTGTCCAGGATGGAACCTCCTGCTGGGATTTATTTGAGGACAAACTTCCAAACAACCGCGACTGCATAATGACTTTAAATAAAAATAGAATTTAATAAATGTCATCTTTCAATCACGCCAACGGCCTTGTCATTGTCAAAGGGATTATTTTTTTCTGCTGTGGGCACTTTATAATTTTTGATACTTAAATGAACACATTTCAGCTTGTTTTGAAGAAGAGAAGAATGTCTCTTTTAATTTAAACGAGATCACCATGGAGACTGTCCTGTTTAAAATGAGACTTGTGACGGTGACTCGATGCCGGTGAACAGTCACCTGCTCACTGATTAACTGCGTCCCATGACTGTGAGTCGCCTCCTCGGACGGGACGGGGTGAATCTCGCAGCAGAGCTTTCTCTCTCCAAGGTCATGTCCAAACGCACCGGAGGACGAGCGGAAAGAAAGCTGTGGTCGAGACAAACTGTCCCCCAAAGGGTCTGATGGGAAGCATCGTCCTCGTGAAAGTCCTCCTACCTTCAGAACGGCCTTTGATGTATTTCAGATAAATGACTTAAATATTTCATCATCTGTTAGGAGGTCACGTGATCAAAATATGTCAAACTTTTGATTACAGAACCACGCGGGATTGACTGGATGGTTTATTGAGATGTTTTTGGGTTGATAATGACCCAGACCCACCAAATTAGTTGTCGAAACATGGGAAAAGTGAGTTTTTCCATAATGTGTCCCCTTTAAAAGGCTCGAATACTGACTGGGGTTATTGAAATCTGTGGAAATGCAGCTTGTTATTATAAAACGGTGCGTTTTTCTTGCGGCTCCAGGAGTTGGAGCTGGTGGAGGATGTCTGGAGAGGGGAAGCTCAGGACCTCCTCACGCAGATCGCTCAGCTGCAGGAGGAGAACAAAAGCCTCCTCACCAACCGGTCCATCAAAGACCCCCTGAGTGAGGAGGACCTGCAGAGGCACGAGGGTGAGGACGGGCCGCATGTGTTAAAAATAAAATTATTTGTGATTTTATGCTTTTTTTTTTTTTATGTTATAAAAAAACAAAACATTTTAAAAACAGAAATTCATATGCAATTGTAAAACGTGCTCTATGTTTATTATATATTCAATTGAATGTATTTCTAATAAAACATTTTTTTTCAGTTATTTGCTATTTGTGATCTGATTTTATTAAAAAGATATCTAAATATTTTATTAATAATAAATGTATTTAAAATGTTTCTAAGAAAATTAAGATAATGTGTGTATTTATACAATTATACTCTATATTTATAGATACACGCGCACACACGCACACAAACAAACAAAGGACGCCTTCTCTCTGTGCGAGCTCGTCTTGGTCGCACACAGAGGCCACAGTCAGCCACACACACACTGAGGACAGACCAGCCTCTGTTTACAAGCACACCTGCAAAACACACACACACAGTCCAGTCACGTTTCTCCTTCACAAAGATAAAATTGTTTGATCTATTTCTGAATACAGTTTGTTTGTGCCCCCCCCCCTCCTCCCTCCTCACCAGGTATGACAGAGAGAGAGAAGCAGGTGATGAAGAAGCTGAAGGAAGTGGTGGACAAGCAGCGAGACGAGATCCGAGCCAAAGACCGAGAGCTCGCGCTGAGAAACGATGACATAGAAGCAGTAAGCCGTCGTCCCAACCCGAGCTGCTCCTCCTCATCCTCCTCACCTTCCTCACCCTCCTGCTTGTGTCTGTGTCTGAGCAGCTCCAGCAGCAGCAGTCCCGCCTCATGAAGATCAACCACGACCTACGACATAAGATCTCTGTGGTGGAGGCGCAAGGCAAGGCACTAATTGAGCAGAAGGTGGAGCTGGAGGCCCGCGCTCAGGCACGGGGGCAGGAAGTCGGCGCGCTTCGGCAGGAAGTTGCTCGCCTGAGGGAGCGGCTCCAAGGAGATCTGCCTGTCCAGAATCTGGAGGAACCCCAGCCCCCCTCGCCCGCGGAGGTAAATCAGAACACTTAGACCCAAGTGATTGTGAGATTCATGTGAATTTGTTGTCTCTTTTAATATTGAAATTAGCTTTACTGCCTTAAGAAGTAGCAGAAAAGTCTTTCAATAGATTATCTCGACGGTGGTCGTCCGGACGGCAGGGGCTTCCTGTTAGATTCTCTCCCTCTCAATCGCCCAAGAAGCTCAACAATTCACCCAAATCTATGCTATTCAGTCGTGATCTGCTAAAAGTAGAGCAGAACAGGACTCCACACAGCTCCAACTGTCTAATGGGGGATGTTCAGTGGACGACGGAACGTCCTGTCACGTTCCCAGAACATGGGCCTGAGCAGGAAGTGAATGGATTGTCATTCGTAGGTGGAGTTTGGTCGATACCAGTGGCCTCCTGTAAATCCATCAAAATAAAAGCATGAAGCTGCAGCAACGGGGTCGTTTTGTAACGATGTAATGAAGTGTCTCTTTACTCCACCAGCGTGGTAAGGCTGCTACGGTGTTGTTGGGGGCTGAGGGCTGGTCAGACAGTCCTGACCCCCCCTCTGAGCTGACGCTGGGTGGGTTTGAGCCCTCCCCGCGACACCCTTCCGGTTCCACAAGCCCAGTGGGACGCGAGGATGAGGAGACTGAGGATGAAGCAGTGCTGCTTTGGGTAATGCTGGAGTGTTTGGCGGTGGTGTTGTCCTGAGTCTAGCAGCTCGTGGTTCTACTGGTGACCCACGAGACGGGCTGGATCGCTTTGGCATGGGTTTGAACAGCTAACAGGGTGAGCAGGACTTGTAGCTGCAGCTTGGAGAGGAGACGTCCTGTAAAAACCGCACTGGTGACCTTCCTGAATGGAGATCGAACTCTAACAGCACTCGGTTGTCTCAAAACACACCATGATCCTGACCCCCCCCCCCCCCCAATCAGAAATGGATATTGGAACGTCCAGCCTTCATACCTCCGTCTGTTTTACGCCTAATTATGCAGACGGGGAACTGATTTATTTAAAAACATATTTGCAGCCAGTCTCTGTTTCATCCATATTGCGTGGGACAATAAGACAGACATTGTCCCACGCTTTAGTCCACTCCTGCTATGTGACTCTCACACATTAGCTTGCTGCTAACAGCATTTTATTCCAGCTGGACTACAACGGATGCTAATAAGAATCATGGTCTGTTTTTTTTTTCTGTCGCTCGGTGCATGAGGGACTTTGAGGCGGCTGCATGTGGTGTCGGAGTCTTTCGGGGGCAGGGGGGGGGGGGGGGGGGCTTGAGTGTGCCGAGTCAAAAGAAAAAGAGCAAAGTTGATTTGAGTTAAAGGGAGGAGGGAAGTGCGAACAAGTGTATTGGGACAAGGCCTGACGTCTGACTTAGTCTTTGCCACCAGGAGGCGATGTGCGATGAGGACATGCCTGCTGTGTTCCAATATTTTACCAAGGTATCCTCATATCCTTCCCTCCTCCCCCCCCCTCCTTCAGTTTTGTTTCCTCCCTCGTGATGCATCTGGTCTCCCGGCAGGAGGCGCTCTGCGACGAGGAGGCAGGAGGCCTGAAGGACCCCAACCGTCCCCGGTTCACTCTGCAGGAGCTGCGGGACGTCCTCCACGAGAGGAACGAGCTCAAGTCCAAAGTGTTCATGCTTCAGGAGGAGCTGGCCTATTACAAAAGGTTCCCGCCCAGCATGTTTGTGTCACTCTGAGGAGGGGGGGGGGGGGGCGGCGGCGGCGGCGTAACTAGCTCCATTGTTGTTTGTGCAGCGACGAGACGGAGGACGAGCTCATCACTCCCAGTCCCTCTCCGTCCCCGGAGCCGAGGACCCGCTCCCGTTCGTCTGCCCAGCCAGAGTCGGGAATCAAACGGCTGTAAGTTGTCCCCGTCCTCCGGTGCGTCCGTTAACCCCTTGCAGGCGTCCGTTAACCCCTCGCAGGCGTCCGTTAACCCCTCGCAGACGTCCCTTCCTTCCTTCGAGATTGAAATGGAGTAACAGATTACTTTGCATTGGCGTGAGAAACCGCTGATTACATTCGTCCCTGCATGTTCAAAACGTTTAACGCATCACACTTTCATTTCACCGGCAGGAAATCCTTCAGGCTGGTGACATTAGATTTCTGCCTGGTTGACCCCCCCTACATTTAAACTGTAACCTCCAAGGACACGATTCTGACTGCAACACTGTTGTTGGAGCTGGCGAGTGGAAACTGCTCATGCAGATGCTTCCTGTACTGTATGTGTGCGTGTGTGTATGTGTGTGTGTGTGTGTGTGTGTGTGTGTGTGTGTGTGTGCGTGCGTGCTACTTCACATTCTTGATGCGTGTTTCATGTGCAGCATGTTAAGGTGCCTGCATCCATTGGTTTGTTTCTTTTACTTGTGCAGACATTAAAATGAACAAAGGCGCGACCTTAGGTTCAAACAGAGGTCGATAGTTGACGTCCCTGTCCCTGTCTCCCCCCTGTCCGTCCCCCCGTCCCCCTCCTCTCTTTGTGTGTCTTCACCTCTGTGTGACAGGATCTTCACAGCCATTATGCCGATGGTGGCGGCTGGTTTGATCCCAGATGACCCCACTTTACAGCCAATCAGACGCCTCGTATCTCTTGTATGACTCCATATTTTGATCTCGGCTAACAGCTTCCGTTGCCTTGCATGTGCCGGGGTTACGTCGTGAAACTCCCCCCCCCCCCCCGCCCTTGTAGTGTTCTGATTGGCTGGTTGTGGGGCTGTGTTATTTAATTATTATCCAGCCAGTCAGAATATGAACATGTAGCCGGCTGTCGTCTCACCCCCCCCCCCCCCCCCCCCCCCCCCAAGTCTGCTCTAACGCAAACTAAAGTTTCTCTTAGCTCATTAGACTGTTAAAGTTGCGTTAATAATTAATTAAGTTCTAATCTTCTAATATTAATCTGGTAATTTCAACCCAATCCGCGGCTCTGACTCGACGCAGGATGATGTAGTACAGCTGCAAAGTAAAATAATCCTGAAGAAAATGTCTCTCCATCCGTCAAGACGATGAAGCATCAAGGATAATGATCCCAAACGGACCTCGGAGTCCACCAAGGCTTGGATTCAGGAGAAGTGGGAAATCTCTGGTTGCAGCAGTTTAAACCAGGAATGTTCTCGATCTGGAGGCCTTTATTCACGAGGAATGGGGCTGAGATTCCCTCGGGAGTCTGGATCGTAGAAGCTGAAGGATCTCGGGGTTTCAATCCTTAACCTGCTGCAGCCAAAAAAACAAATACCTAATTTAATATCTGAAATCTTTAAAATGTTGTGGAACAAAGATTTCCAGTAAATTTGAATCATTTTTGCTTCCAACAGTTTGCGTTGCTGTCAATCAGTATCCTGAACACTCCCCCTCTGTCCTCTCTCTCCCATCCTCTCGTCTCAGGTTTAGTTTCTTCTCCCGTGACAAGCGGCGAGGCTCTCAGCGGAGCGTCGAAGGCTCGTGGGCGGGGAAAGACGGCGTGCAAACAGAACAAGCCCAGGAGGCGTTGCAACACGCGTAGTCGACTGGAGGAACGCTCGTCGAGGTCGCTCCAACAGCTCTTCGTCGCTCACACCAGGCTTGTGAATTGCACGGCAACAGTAGTGACTCACACACCACCAGTAAAATAATTTAAAAAAAAAATATCGCCAGCCCGAGGTGGGAAAGGCCGGCAGATTGGAGCGAACCTTGAACTTTTAATTCTAGAAATCCAAATGTATTTAAATACCTGAGAACCATACTGTAAATCTCAATGGCACATACAGACAGTACACATTTAAAAAGGAGAATATATTTTGTGCATGAAGGGGTTTATTTAATCAGAGGAGCTCGAGTTGACGGCTCGAAAATGGAAAGTGGATCTAAATGTTGGTGAATTTGAAGCAGTTGAAAAGCCTCGGAGACATGAAAGTGTTTGTTGTGCTCTGAAAGATCAGAGTTTTATATGGTGAAATAGAAAGAAAGAAATCTGGAAACTGCAGGTTTTTTCCACCATTATTTTGAATTTTATTCTCAGAATTAAAACAACACTTTTGTGTCCTGTTAATTTGCTTAGAGTTGCGGTCCTTGGTCCCGCGGGGCAGGCATCGGTCCATCACCAAAAAATCTTTGCCGCTCTACAAACATAAACGTTACACTCGTATAGAACGTGATGCATAGAATCAGAGAAATCTTACAGAAATATATGTTTGCAAATACTTCTATTTAAGTATCTCAAGCAGTATGTAAAAGTTATGGAAGCTTTTGCCTGCCAAGAGGTTGCGCTTGATAAAATAAATAATTGTTGTGTCCATCTTGATGCAGCATAATTGGGTGTTGTGCATATTTAAATTGTGTAATATACAGATTTGACTTGACTGATATACTTTCTAAAAGAAAAGTGCAATAACATTTAGTCAGAATTCTAAAACTGCATCGTATAAATTATTTTAAACAGCAATATCATGGTTTTGACTCAAGTACAATTTAAATCTTTTTTTACTTCCTCTCTTTGCAGAAATGGGCTTCCATATGTAAGTGTTATCTTCAATTTAACTCTATTATAAAATAAGCACAAATTTCCACTTCATGTCAAAACAATAAAACCTTTTCATTACATTTTTTAAAATTCTTTAATTCAGTGCCAAACGCCGTTGCTGCGCGTCACGCCTTTTATTTTAGCATACAGGCTCCTCTTCAGTATCAGCAGCTGAAACCAAGTGGGTTACGACGTGTAACCATAGCGACAACGTAAATTTTTGAAACTGCAGAAACCAGCCGCCTCAGTGAACCTTCGTGTTTTTATGTAACCGAGAACATACACGGTTTTTAACAACCCCGAAGATTACGTCGTCTGTGACGTACCATCCACCACTTTGTCGAAAAACTAGCGATGAGTGTTTTTTTTATTTATTATTATTTTTATTTAAGTTTAATTTGTAGAAAATACAAAGTAATGAATATGAAATTTCGCTTACTAGAAAGGTGTGAACACTAGATGTCGAAATGCATCATCGATACAAACCTTTAAAGAGAAAATTCAGTTAACGCGCTTGATGTGGAACGAGTGGAAGTGGAATAAAATAACTATTATGAGTGTGAAAGCAGCAGTTTTACACGAGGACAGATGAAATCATATTTATTGCATCTCTTACTGTGGACTTCATTTGGAGGTCAAAGGAGATCTGGAAGATTTAGTGAAACATTTAAAGGGAAATGTAGTCAAAGCCTGTCAGTGTTGCTTATCTATGTTCTTTTCCCTTTTTAAATATATTATGAATGCATCTGTGCTTTATTTAACGAGCTGTCTCTGCAGTAATAAAGAAACTGTCCCGTGTATTGCATTTGATGTTATTCGCCATCACACACTGTCAAATGTTTTACACTTTGGTAGTCAGATCCGTCTACCTACCAAGGAAAAATATTTATATTTGTGTGATAAAATGGAGAAATGTGGCTTTAAAGTTCTTGTAATGTAGCAACAAACTGGACACCACCATTGTTACTTGCATATCACATCTTTATTCATCACTGCCTCGAGCCCAGCATTAAAATTCATTCAATGCTACAACAGCAAACAATCCGTGTCCCAAATGGCCGTTTTATTGCAGTAGTTCTACGTGAAGGGATGAATCCAAAATGTAACAGGAAGCCGATATTCAACGTGATAATTTGCTACCGTTTGACATCAGACTGGGTTCTTCATATTAACACTGATGAGGCCTCATTTTAATATCATTAGAAAATGTAATAAAATAATCCCATATTTGACTAAAACAAATTAATTTGTAAACGATCACCGTGATTGCTTTTTTTTTTTTACACTTATCTCCTGTACAACAAACCAGAGATGATGGATTACATTTGGAAACAATGGCCAGGTTTCCATATTTAGTAACATTTTAAGACAAACTTGCTACAATTAAGTAAAAAATAGAAAAAAGGAACAGTCAAATATTTATGGAAAATACACTTTCGCACTTCCTTGATGACTGAAAGAAGATTATCCCTGCTTTTAGTTTTGCCGTTTCAGTTTGAAGATATTCAGGATTATTTGTTTAGCACACATTCTTTAAAAAAAAAAGAAGAAAAAAAGCTAAATCTCATGCTTGGATTCTACCCTCCAGCTCTTAGCAAGAAAGCAAATAGGATATACTTCTCAAAAAATAAAAAATTATCCAAAATAATTTATTATACCGGTACTTGAGATGACTTTTAGCAAAAAACACACACAACACCTGTAAGAAGCAAACGTGCTGTATAGCGTAATAAAAGGAATGTTTTACCTGCTAGAAAACTAATCAAACGTGTAATAAGTACAGAAGATATTCAAACTACATTGTTTGTGTGTGTGTGTGTGTGGGGCATTAAAGGTTAGTGACAATGCAAATACATTATAGATTTGAATTCATCATTCTAGTCCAGAACCAATTAATTTAAACAACTTAAATAAGTACTTTTATATTTTTTACACTATATTCTATGCAGGTACTCTATCTAACAGATAGACACCAAAACTGATTTATTTTGAGTCCGTTCTGCCTATGTTTGATTTTTAAAACACTACTATGAAACTTTTATTTACAATTGCTCCTCCACCAAGAAGATTGTTCTCATGTTTATCTGTGTTTCCATGAAACTTGGGAGAAGTTAGGCCTGTGGCAGTCCATGATTTTAGCCACTCGCTCTACCTGAACCTGGTAAGGGTTAGGGCCAACTTAAATTAGTTGGGTTAATAATTTATATTTGGTTTATCTTAATTTAAAGGGATTGTTGCACCTTGGTCAATGTTTATGTATACTTCTGGTTTTGAAAAGGAACCGGGTTTTTTATGGGCTCAGTAGAACTGATTTATCATTCCATTTTTTTAATAACTTAAAATAGGATTTAATTACTTATCTGTCCACTGTCCCTAATCACACCATGTGCCCGTGTCCATTGTTTGGTGCTAATGAGATTACTCAGGCTAGAATACAGTTATTTCAGTAACATCATCACCATGTTAATTATATAGAAAAAAAAGGATTGCAATGTTTAGAAGTAGAAATGTCAGAGAGTATACTTTCACCAGTCAGTGACTTGCTAGCTAATAAATCCAATGCAAATCCAGATAAGATGAAAAAAAGTGCGACAGAAACACTGCCAGAACTCTGAGCTAAATTTGATCATCCGTCCTACAATTCATAAAACTTTCATTGAGTATTGTTGCACGAAATATCTGGTGGTGAACAATATGACAAACAATTTACAGCGAGCAGAGGGAGAGAAACCAGTACATCTCAGCACTGGTCATTCTGGAGCAGACTGGGCTCGTTTTTAGCATTAACAAGGTAACAAATGTGAGACTTCTGCTTTAAATGAGCTCTTTGCTGCTTTTTAAAAGGGAGGAGTTTGACATTGAGAAACACACCAATTTGCTTTCTAACACTTTGATATCAAGCCCCTACCAGAGGGCTGGAACCAGTTAGCCTGTACTACGCACCAGTCATTTTGATTTAAATGGTAAAAGTTGACGTCAGTTCGTGTTCCGTTTGGTCAGAGCTTCTGTGTTAACTCAAGAACTGAACAGAGGTTTGGACACTATGGACAGTTCTCTGGAGGACAGGCTAAACACGGTGACGGTGAATACTGACATAAGTACTGCAAGTACAACACATTTAATCAAATGTCAAACTAATCCTTTAAACTTTACAACTGTGAGCCAGTGATTAAATGATCAGGTGCAGCAACATTACAAAAAAAGAGTGAGCAGGAGAATTTATATTTAGGTGAACTAAAGGAAGGTTTGTCAGCAGAGAATCGGGATTGCTGATTTTTCTTTTTTAAACAAATGTTAACAGAATGTAGTTTCGGTAATAACGTTTGTTTTACTTCAACATTACCATATGAAAGTCAAATGTATGGTGCAGAATATAAAAAAATTAAATATGAGCTTAAAAAACTTTTTAAAAAACCATAAAAACTGAAGGAAATTGATGATTTGACAAATGTCTAATTTCTAAGTAGCTCTGTATTTTCAAACATAATATTTTACACCTGGAAAATAAACATATTTGATCTAGTTTTTGTCATCAGGACCCAGAAACGCCAACTGAACTGAGAGTTTGACTAACTGTAATGCTAATAAATACTGGCAGGAAGTTTCCATTCGAACTGAATATATTTTCTTAAAAAAAAAAAAGAATTGTAATTTGCATCTCATAGGTCTCGCTGATCCAAAAGGGCTCTGTGGCCATAACTAGAAGTATTGCTCACTACCAATTAAGAAAAAGCAGTATAAAAATGCAGAGCATCAACTACCTCCTGCATGTAATGTAATACAAAACATACAAAATAAATGTGCTGCAAAACAACCGGAAATTTTCATACACACAAATAAAAAGTACAGATGTCGTCTGACAAGGCAGACGGCTCTCGAAATGTGATACGTACCCCCCCAGCAACCCCCAACTTCCTAGATATCGGAACAAAAAGGGTACACGTTCTGTTTCTAAGGCATTTTGTACACGAGCTAAAGAGAAATAAGCATTACTGTAACGTTTCCCTGTTTGTTTTCGAAGACGCTTCGATCAGTACTTGAGCCACGGGTGAGCTGCGATGGAGGCTTTGCTGCGGTCGCCGTAGTCGTAGAGCAGCTCGTCGCCCTCGTCGATGTCTCGAGAGGCGGTGAGGATCAGGTGGGGGACGCCGTTAATGTCGTGCAGTTTGGTTTGGCAGTTTCCATTTTTACTGTGATTTATCAACCTACCCAGTCGACCGGTCTCTTTTGTGGCATCCACACTGTAAAAAACAAAAAAAGGATCACTTGCCAAGGACATTTAATTCTCTTCATATGAGCTGAAAATGTAACACTGTCCACACTGGAGCAAAACACCAGCAAGCCACACCCACTTCCATAAAAGGGCGTGGTTACTCAAGTCATTTGAGGTTCCAGACATGCATACACACGGGACTGACGTGGCCGTCGTACCAGTAAGTTTTGCAGAGGTGCTGGAAGTAGTACATGTAGCAGCCGGTGGCGGGGCTCAGCGCGTACTCGGCCTCCCTCTTTTTGGCGTCGGGGATCTGCAGCAGGTCTCCGTGATACTCCACCACGTACTCGCCTTTCTGAAAACACCGGGTGGCGAACACCGCTCTCCCCTTTCCTTCAATATGTTGCACCTACAATAATATGTGGAGATTTACCATCAATGAGGCACATTCCACTCTTTCCTGCTGCATCCTTGCTGCCCCCCTACATACCTCCATTCCTTCCTCTATTCCCTTTGTGATGAGGTCATCTATGTGTTTCTTTTCTTCACACTGGAAACGAGAAGCACGAGTTGGTTTTTCATGAAAAAGAGCAAACACACAAAACAAATGGATGTCAGTAAATGATGCAAAATAAGAGTAATCTATGAAGGTATTAAACCTGTAAATTCAGTTCTGGATGCAAGGAGTAGAAAGTACAGACATTTCTGTGAACATGTACGACATAACAGGTAGATTGTAAGAAAAAAATGAGTTACGTATGTGTAACTAAAGTACAGTAATGTCGTATTAGTACTTTTATCTTACCTGAAGCTCCGTTTTACTTTTTCTCGAGCTTCGTCTTATTGGATAGTAGTCGGTAACTTTTCTGTTTTGGGAGTTTTTCCCTTCTGCACTGCAGTGAGGAAAAAAAAAAAAAAAAAACGATTTGAACCACCTGAACGGCGATCATGCTCTCCTGTAACTCGTCCAATAACCAGGATGTGGCGTGCGTACATTCTTCTCGTGGATTTCTTTCCCTTAACTTTGAGGCGGACTCCTCTCCTCTGGTGGCTGAGGACAGCGCTGCTGCTGTTGTTGGCATGAAGGGGAGCGTGAGCGGAGAAGCTGCTGCCGAGGGGGAGGGGGCGGTCGGTAGGGGGGTGGAGGCAGGCCGGCGTGCAGTGGAGCTGAGGACGCTGGCTGTAGACGCTCGCCATTTCTGGGAACTCGGACTTTGAGTCTTTTGGTGTCGTGCGTTTGGTGTTCATTCTGCCTGGAAGGAAGTAACAGATTATATTGTTCCTCCTTCAATTACATAATCTAACACAAATGCAGGTGCAGCTGAGACGCTTACCCTCCCCCTGCCGCTGGGCACCATTTTGCTGGTAGCACACTGGAGAGCACCTTCCCTCCTCTGTTAGCTTGATCGTCTTTTCATCGTGAACTGAGGGCACGGACTTGGTGCAGCTTAGGACGGTGACTGAATGGCTATTGCATACAGTCTCCTGTGAACGAGAACAATGTATTTAGTCGGTGATCCTGCGATAATGTTTTGTTGATGTGGACAGCGCTGTACTTTCGATAAAGGAGAGACATAATCAACAACATGTTCATAATTCAAATTCCAGTTTCAAACCAAACTTAACAAAGACGCATAAAAGGAGTGGAACCACTTTTTCCACTTCCTTTAACAATGTGAGATAAGGCTTTAAAAAAAATACTCTACACTTCAAAAAATCTATTACCGGTATGCATGAACTATTTATTACTCTAGAAGCGTAGGCGCTAATAATTAGAATCACATTTATTAAAAATCAATGGAAAATGTGTAGTTCCTCTGCAGTCTTATTGCACATATACTTAAAATTACACGAAAGTACACGAGTAAATATCCTTAGTTACTTCTCACCACCGGTGTGGGTGGGGCCTGGGGCACCATGCTGGCTCCACACGCACACACACACACACACACACACACACACACACAAACACACACACACACACACAGTCCCTTTAAATTAGTAGTCAAGGGTTACGCAGGCCCTGCGGCATAAAAGCTAATGTCGAACACACCCATACGCAATTCTACTTCAGTTGCTGCTTATATTTAAACTTGGAAAACGACAATAAAAACATTAAACTGCGCGTTTATTGTTCCCTTATAAAGTCCGACATGCTGCTGTCGCCTCAGCTAGCAGGCTTGTATGTAACTAGCATAGCTAGCAAGCACTTTTCAACAGAAGCCTCTCATGTGTAGCTACTGTAACCACACAAAACACTAGAAAAGTATCTTTTACTCCACAAAAACACATTCGCGTAGCCTCATTTCCAACAAATGTACCCACTTGAAAAAGCCGTAATTTAGGCTACTTAACCTGTGTTTGGTAATGCCCCAACAAACTTACCCCGTTCATGTCCGACTTTGTCTTCGTGGCTTCGAGCCCGTTCGGGGAAAGATGTATCGATTTTACTGCCAGTTTGAGATTAACCCTCGTCCCGGTCCCCCCCACCGACAAGCTGCCCCTCTTCCACTGCGACTACGTGCCCTCTTGTTGTCGTAAAAGTGCCACCAGCTCAACCAACGAAACCTCCACAGCTCCTGTCCGCCATTTTTCTACACCTAAAATGAATGATGAAAGACGAGGCACTATCACCCCCTACAGGCCGACGGCGACAGGACGTTTTAAAGCGACGCTTTCAATCCAGGGGGTTTAAATACACGGCAGTGTTGATTTCATCATCTCCTTGAGTAATTTTATGTCATATGGAAAGTAGAAACACAATTGTGTTTCTTTAATGATTACCTTACTTTTAATCATCAACAACAAAGACACAATCAGTCACTAATTAGTGGCCAGCATTGGTTACAACAACTCCTGGGTGATGTTTTCAAGTGGGATTGCTCAAACAAAAAATGGATTTGCAACTCCTTTCTTTGGTTTACAAATCCTTTTTTTTGCTTGCAAATCTTTTTTTTTGGTTGCAAATCCATTTTGTGTTTGATTGCATAAAAAGAAACAAATTTCTCTCCATAGAAAAACCTTCCAACATGTCTTCTGTGTAGGAAGACTTGGGTTTCACCTCAAACAAGGACTTCTATGACCTGGGTGAATAACAATCTACTAAGAGAGTTATGAAAGATTACAGTAGTTTGATAAATTATTTTTATTTTTATTATTATTCTTAAATTATATTTTTATTTATTATTATTATCATCTTTGGTTGACACTCAGAAAATTCAAATATTTGATTCATTTGCTCAAATAGTTCCTTTAAAAATAGCTAAGTCAATAATTAATCACAAGAAAATAATAAACAGTGTGGTACTTTTGTAGTTTATTACGAGTAATACAAAATTAGTTTTGTCATGGTAATAAAAACAGTGATGATTGGGAGAAAAAAGAAAAGAAAAGCACATGCCAAAGAAAAAAGGAAGAAGAACAACGAAGAAGAAATTTTCTGATCGTCACTTCCTACCAAGATTTTGAGGGGTCACGTGATGCCGTATTAGCTCGCTGATACTGCTATGTTTGTCCTTTGTGCTAACGGTTTAGAAATGCTCCATTTCTTGCTTTTGACGGTGTATTGTCGTCGAAGGACGCCCCGCAGCCCTCCGGAGAGCCGTTTTTGTCGAAACTGGCGGAGTAGTTTGACGGCCAAAGCGCCCGCTGTTGGCCTGCGCGTCACGTGACCAGCATGCGGCTGAGCGTTTGATAAAAAGATGGCGTGAGCACGGGCGCAGCGAAGAGGACAACAAACAGCGAACTATTGAGCGCCGCGCATCGCGAACCGAAGCGGCCATTGAACTTGTCAAGTAAGTTAATTTCACCACGTAGTGCGTTTTGTTTAACGCTAACACCTCTGCAATAAAGGTCACAAACTTGCATTGTTTTTTGTCAAGAACCTTTTTATTTTATTTTTTTTATTCGAGGTTGGGGAACTGTTGGAAACGCTAGCTAAACGTAGCAAAGCGTTAGCTAGCAACAGCGATGACACAGTACGCGAGACACCCGTCAACAACATGGCCGGAGGGGTATTCGGCTAACCCAGCTACCGTCCAAACTGCTTCGGGGTGGCCTGTGAAGGACACGCTAGTCGCGCCGGGGCTAAGGTGCTGTTTTTGTAAAGCATTTATTACCGTTTCCACATGCTAACGTCGTTGATCATGAACTCGTTATCGAGAGCAAGAAGCTAGCCCCCCAAGATGTCGCGTTCTAACGCGTACAGCAATTTCAGTGCGAGTGACGTTAAAAATGAAAGATAAGAAGATGGAATGGAACAAAAACGCGTGAAGTTAAAATGCATATTAGCGAGTGGAAGGTGTGGTGCAATTTTAAAGCTACTGATTTTCGTTCGCGCAAAGGGCTCCGCGGTTACGCTTATCAATGTTGGGATTTCTGGAGCTGCGAATCGCTCATTTAGTCATTCGTATTTTAATTGACCATTATGTTATGCACGTGGATGTGGAAGTGTTTTTTTTTGGATACAGTACTTTAGCGTTCTCTCGGTATGCGAGCTAGCGCAGCTAAGCTGTGTCACCCTTGTCTGACGAGGCCAGTTTAGCTAGCTGCTAGGACAAGAGTCCCAGTCAAGAATTATCTGGTGCAAATCAACATCAGCTCGGCAAACACCGAGACATATTTGTTCCTATCGTGAATTGTTTGTGCGGTTGCGCATATAATTAACCGGATAAGAAAAGGAGAAGCCGGAGACGCAGCGGTGAGTCAGTAGGACCAGGAAGTTGAACGTACCGACGGAGGGCATCGAAAACACGTGTTTTGTTTTGGGTCACTTTGGACTGGACTCGGCGTGCAGGCGTTGCGGCGGGCTGTAGCTAACTCGTTCTTTTGTAATTAACTTTAATTTGGACAGAGGTGAGGTATCTGAAATCTGGTTTCTTGCATTTTTGTTTTATTTTCACGTTTTTAAGTGTGCGGGGCGCACAGTATTTTTGAGACATTTGAGCACAAAAGAATGAAATGGTGTCACCTGTATTCTAAATTAAGTATTTTTGAACAGTGCCGCTAACGAAGTTTTAATATAAAAAACCCCTTTGATTTTACACTACTGTCGATATTTAATATAACATAAATTCATTACATGTGGGGTTTTTAGATCATGTATTTTTACAGTCAAATAATTCTGCTGATTTCTTAATGTAAGCAAGCACAAAATAAATTCACATTTGATTGCTCGAACATGGAAAATCTTGAATATTTGAACTTGTATCATTTCAACATTGGCACTGTGATCATTGCTTAATGTCATTGATGGCAAAATGGAAAGACTTGTTCATCTTCCATGTGGATGTAGCTAATGGATTGATATGGAATACAATAAAATAACACAAGTCCATTTGGACAGTTTTTAACCAAAGATAATTTTTTTCCAACTGAATGTATCAGGGTGGGGGATGATGGAAACGACCGTGGCAGAAGGAAGACAGCGCTCTGTCATAGTAATGTAACGTTTTTGTGTTACAGATGGATCCTGGACAGGATTTACTTCTCGCTGCCCTGAGCGAGAGTGGCATTTGTCCAAATGACATCGGCTTTTTTGACGCTGATCCTCAGGATGGCGCACAGCCCTCAACGACCCAACAAGTAAAATCATCCTCACTTTTGTCTTCGAGGCGATTCATTCGTATTTTTCTGATTGCATGTTGATGTTCTGGTCTCCTGTCCCCTTCTAGTCTATCTCAATCAGCGCCCTGGATGTTGGCGTGGGCGCAGAGTCGGTGGACGTTCTCCGAACAGAGGCTCCAGTCCCAGTCCCTGTAGTTACTATCAGGGTGAGATTACAGAGCATTAACGTTCTTGGTTCATTATGAAAGATAAAAGTGATGTTGCTCCTGGTGCTTTAAAGCGGTTCTCTCTACACGATGTCTTCAACAGCACAGACCTCAGCCATCGACCACCACGTTTGTCTTAAACCAGCTGAATCAGTTGCCGTCACTCGGAGCCGTTGCGACCAAACCATCAGGCGCGATCAATAACAAGCATGCCATAACTGTCACCAAGGTCGTCCATGTTGGAAATTCAACCCTGAGAGGGTCCTCTACACCCACCCCTACAAGTTATCCTTCTTCAGTGTCTGCAGTAGTGCCTTCAAACAAAGATCAGGTAAGTTTGAAGAAACTGTTTCCTTGAGTAAAAGAAATGGTACAGAAGCGTTTCATTGGTTGTGCTCATCATCGTCCATGTTCTCCGTTTAGCAGATTCAGTTGAAAGACCTCCTACGGACCAACAGTGTGAATAGCAACGCATTAAAGGGCAACAGTCTGATGGAGCTCATGAGGCTAAAGCCCCCGCCTGACATCAGTACGCCAGTGGCAACAGCAACTGCAACAGGTCATTCCTTCATGCGTCTTGTTTAAATGTGCAATTACCGGTAGTGCTTTTTTTTTTCCTCTCTTTTCATTGCAATACATTTGTGTCTCAATGTTTTTATAACTAAACGGCACGTGAAATGGTCCTATTTTGCCGTTTTTCTTTGCTTAAATTTTTGTTGGTACCGTCACAGTCCCGATCATCTTATTTAAATAAAAGTATGAACCACCAAACCACTTGTTCCTTTGGTCTAAAATGTCTGACAATTTTCTATACTTCATGAAATATAATGGTGATCATATGGATTGACTAACATAAGCTTCTCAAATGCACTGATATTTGCTTTATGGAATAGCTTGATATTCGCTCTAACTAATATGAAATTAAACGGCATCTGTTGAGAATCTGGGACATCTCCGTAACGCTTCTGGTGTTTCAGGTGAAATAAACAACGGAATAAAAAAGGACGGTTTGGGTAGAGACGTCGGCAGGATCTGGATTAATGATGTTAAAATGCACAACTTCTCTCATTCTCTGGTAGGCATTAATGATATCGATTGGAAAGGTGCTGACTGATGCCAAATATGTGTTGGAAGTTTTATTTTTAGTTGCGCGTCTCACTATGTCGACCCTTCTGCAGAACGCGGCTGGGATGAAGGAAGATTACGAGCCCGAGGAGGAAGAGGAGGAGGAATTGGGTCATGCGGAAACGTATGCGGAGTACATGCCGATGAAATGTAAGACTGTACTTTCAGAATTATAATCCAGAAAACTCTTTCCGAGGCTGGCAGACATTCTGAAGCGTTGTCGTTCGTTCAAGCAGCCCCATCATCGGTTTCACTCGAGCACGTTACACAAAACACTGCATGATCTGTTTCATCAATGCAGTGAAGGCTGGTCTCCGGCATCCCGATCCTGTGGTGGAGACCAGTTCCCTGTCCAGCGTTAGCCCTCCAGATGTGTGGTACAGAGTGTGCATCCCAGAGGAAGTCATAGATCGCGGATGCCTGTCTGCCCTGCAGCTGGAAGCGATCACATATGCATCTCAGGTGAACATTTACTATTTTACCTGTATTGACTTAGTGCTACTAGTACTGCAAGGCTGCTTTCACTAGTGTCGTTTGTTGGAGTTTTTCTGGATTTCCGTATTGATGATGATGCAGGCTGAAAGAAATTTGACGCGTCTTTTTGTTTTACCGGTTATTTTATTTGTCCCACAGCAACACGAGACATTCCTCCCCGGAGGTGATCGCGCTGCCTATTTGATCGGTGATGGCGCTGGAGTAGGAAAAGGCCGAACCATTGCAGGGATCATCTATGAGAATTATCTTTTAAGCAGGAAAAGATCACTCTGGTAAAAACCCTGAAGTCCTTTCACTGACAGAACTGTCAAATGTTACTCCAACAGAGTTCTAACCTTTTCTCATCTTCTCTTTTGCTCAGGTTTAGCGTCTCCAATGACTTGAAGTATGATGCAGAGAGAGATTTAAGGGACATTGGAGCCAAAAACATTCAGGTTCACCCCCTGAACAAGGTGAATCTGGTGACGCATTGACGAATCCGAAGGCAAACGTTTCCAAGTTTCTATTTGCCAGCAGTGACTCATTCTGCTTTTATTCTCTCAGTTCAAATATGGCAAAATCTCCTCGAAACACAACGGGAGTGTGAAGAAAGGTGTGATTTTTGCCACCTACTCGTCGTTGATAGGAGAGAGCCAGTCGGGAGGGAAGTACAAGACTCGTTTTCAGCAGCTTCTTCACTGGTGTGGGGAGGACTTCGATGGAGTCGTATCCTTTTTAAGAGTAGAAGTGATCTAACGCCGACTTGAACGAACTCATTTAAAGCGTCCTCTACTTGGATTTATGATTTCCCTTAACTGGATGGAATTAGATTGTTTTTGACGAGTGTCACAAAGCCAAAAATGTGTGTCCTGTTGGGTCATCCAAACCGACAAAAACTGGCCTTGCAGTATTGGAACTGCAGAACAAACTCCCCAAGGCTCGGGTTGTGTACGCGAGCGCTACGGGTAAGACGACCTCATTTAAGCGTGTAAATGTTACCGAACGACGAGGAGGCTAATTGCTGATTGTCCGTCAAGGCGCCTCTGAACCACGAAATATGGCCTATATGAACCGTCTGGGCATTTGGGGCTCCAAAACACCCTTCAGGGAATTTGCCAACTTTATCCAAGCTGTAGAACGCAGGTAAGGCTGGTCTTTCTGCAGGTGGGGGTGCATTTTAAACTCAAGGAATTGGCAGGTGGTGACCGGAGCGGGTCCCGATTGTCGTTTCAGAGGCGTTGGCGCCATGGAGATTGTAGCTATGGACATGAAACTGAGGGGGATGTACATTGCCAGGCAGCTGAGTTTCACGGGTGTGACGTTCAAGATTGACGAGGTTCCCCTGACTCAGAAATATATCAAGATGTACAACAGATCAGTGAAGCTGGTAAGAAGCCTAGACATCTGTGGGACTTTCATTTTGAGCTTCTCACTTATTAAACGGATTTCATTACGCTCTCTCCCAGTGGGTGAGCGCCCGTGAGAAGTTCCAGCAGGCGGCGGGTCTGATCGATGCAGAGCAGCGCATGAAGAAGTCCATGTGGGGCCAATTCTGGTCGGCTCACCAGAGGTTCTTCAAATACCTCTGCATCGCCTCTAAAGTCCGCAGAGTGGTCCAGCTGGCCAGGGAGGAAGTCCAGAATGGAAAGGTGGGGCTTTTCACTGAATCTAATCTCGCTCGGGGCAGAACAAGTTTAATTGGGATTATAATTTCACGTCAATGCTTATTTCAATATTTCTTTTTGAGTGTTTTACACCCCAGGCACTGAATCAAACCACGATTACTGGGGTCCGATAAAGAAACTGGTGGAATGCCGTCACTGTCAGATTTAATAATAAAATAATTGATAAATCGGAGCACAGACGTTGCAAGCTTAGGCTGCCTTATCCAAGGAGAAGAGAAGGTCCATACCACCACACCAAGTTCAGTCTGCTTTGTGAACGTCTATTAAAACAAGATGACAACCAAAACCCTCACAGGCAGCGTGTTCCTCTGCAGTGCGTGGTGATCGGTCTTCAGTCCACCGGAGAAGCGAGAACGCTGGAAGCTTTGGAGGAAGGGGGCGGCGAGCTGAACGACTTTGTGTCGACTGCAAAGTACGGACAAACAAAAGAATGTTCCCTCGCGGTTTCAAACTGCTTTCTGAGCGTAGGTGTAATGAATGACATGTGTTTGTTGTAGAGGTGTGCTGCAGTCCCTTATTGAGAAGCACTTTCCAGCCCCTGACAGACAGAAACTTTACAGCCTGCTGGGAATCGATCTGTCGGCGAAGACGCCGTCTCTCGGCGCCGGCGCGGCCCAATCGGAGCAGAAGGGCAAGAAACGCAAAGGTGTGGAAACGTCAGACGCCGACTGCGAACGGCTGACCGGACCCGCTTTCTGCTCGGCTTTAAAAGCGGGCATGTTGTTGTTCTTCACTTTCCAGGTCCAGAGGTCAAAAAGCAGCAGAAAAAGAAGCCTCGGAAGCACGGAGGTTTATCAGGAACCAGCTCGGACGAGAGCCAGTCGGAGGAGACGGACAACGAGTCCGGGAAAGAAAGCGACGACAGCTTCAAATCTGTCAGTTCAGCAGATGAAGACGACGATTTCAATCCATTCAGAGACGAGTCTGACGACGACGAGGAAGACGGTGAGACCCTGCGAAGGGGGAGGATGTCAAAGTCGAGACCTTTTAATCCCCAGTTCGATGATGAAAGCAAACTTCTTTTCCTTAGATCCATGGCTTATCAGGAAAGAACCAAAGAAGGGAAAAGAGAAGAAGAGGAGGAGGAAGAGCATTGACCCAGACTCCATTCAAAGTGCCTTGTTAGCCTCTGGGCTGGGCTCCATCAGGCCTGCTTTCACTGCTTCCGTTAACCCGCCCTGCACACCTTCCGCAGGTAAGCAGGATGCCGCACGGCGCGGCGGAGCGCGGCGCTGATTTATTCAGGAGGTTAATGGACGCTCCTTCTCGTTCAGCGGTGAAGGCAGAGATTCAGGACGGCTGCATAACCAGTCAGGACTCGGTGGAACACGCCCAGAAAATGAAGCGTCAGCTGGTGGACGAACTCGAAGAGCTCGCCGAGCAGCTGCCGCCCAACACTCTGGACGAGCTCATAGATGAACTGGGTGGACCAGAGAACGTGGCAGAGGTAAGCTATCGGCATAGTAAAAGGAAAACTGCAGCAGTATTTCGCTTTGCATCTTATGGTTCGTTCAATTTCCCTTCAGATGACCGGCCGCAAAGGTCGCGTCGTCAGTAACGACGATGGCAGCATCACCTACGAGTCTCGCTCCGAGCTGGACGTCCCAGTGGAAGTCCTGAACCTCACGGAGAAGCAGCGGTTCATGGATGGTGAGAAGGTAAAAGAAAAGTGCTTTTACTGTTTCATTCTTCTGTTCCAGGCCAAGAAATAAAAATGTCTCCTCCAAGAGTTCATCAGTTTGTATGACCAGAAGCGTCGTCTTTCTTTTCCACCAGAACATCGCCATCATCTCCGAAGCTGCCAGCTCGGGCATCTCGCTGCAGGCCGACCGTCGAGTGAAGAACCAGCGGAGGAGGGTCCACATGACTCTCGAGCTGCCGTGGAGCGCCGACAGGGCCATACAGCAGTTCGGTAAGGTCATGCTAACATGTTGGAGCCTTTATTTTCATCCGCCACAAAGCGGGTCGCTAGTCTTTCTGCATTTGACAGGGAGGACAATGGAATGAAAAAATACACTGTTAAGTTTTTCGTCACAAAAGGAATCTGGAGTCATGCTATGAATCCGTCCGTAGTGGCGGACATGTTTGGGCTTGAGAGCTGCGCTTCTTGTGTGCAATAAAGACGAAGCGACACCGTGAAGCAGCTCGTCTCTTTGCTCGTTCTCAGGCAGGACTCACAGATCCAACCAGGTCACCGCTCCAGAGTACGTCTTCCTCATATCGGAGCTCGCAGGAGAGCAGAGATTCGCATCGATCGTTGCCAAAAGACTGGAAAGCCTGGTAAGGCGGAACGGAACATTTTGTGCCAAAAAAATATTTCAGGAAGTTAAGTGTGAATTATGCGTTGGATCTTTGCAACAGGGAGCTCTCACTCACGGAGACAGACGAGCGACGGAAACCCGAGATCTAAGCCGGTTTAATTTCGACAACAAAGTGAGTAAATCAAACTTTGGCCTCTGAAGTTCTTTCACTTTTCCTTCATTGACTGGCGTTTGTCTTTGCTGCAGTACGGCAGAAACGCTCTGGAAATCGTGATGAAGTCGATCGTAAAACTCGACGCGCCGTTGGTGTCGCCACCCTCCGACTTCACTGGAGATTTTTTTAAAGGTATGATATTACTTTATATATATATTTTATTTATTTTTTCCAAAATATGTGTCTCTTTGTAATAAAATGTTTCTTCTATAGAAATTCAGAGAGGATTAATAGGTGTGGGCCTCGTAAATGTGGAGGACCGATCCGGTGCACTGTCACTGGACAAAGGTGATTTAAAATTTTAATTAAAAGGTGTTTTTCTGTTAAATGTGTACAGCTAATAAATACAATGGACACACACATCAGTCAATTAAACTCGATCACACTTTTCAAACTCTTTGAGGTGTGAAACAGAAGTTCAGAAGTTCAAAATATAAAAGGAGAAACGCGACTACACGAATTGATCGGAGTCATTTTTGGACTCACAAATCAACGTAAAACCAGAACGAACTTGACAATGTAGTTAAAATGGCGCCCGCTCTTCGTTTGTGCGACAGACTACAATAACATGGGGAAGTTCCTGAACCGTATTTTGGGCATGGAGGTCCAGCAGCAGAATGCGCTGTTCCAGTACTTCGCCGACACGTTGGGGGCAGTTATCCAGGAAGCCAAGAGGAGTGGCAGATATGACATGGGCATTCTGGGTAAGATGATCGCCGGGCGGGTTATTCAGTCATTTCCACAGACTGGGTAGAGTTTTACCAGTATAATTAATCCCAATACTTGATGCTCTGACCTGACGTTTGGATGGTGGTGCCTGAGGGGGAATCGGATGTTTGTGAAACTTGGCCTTCCCCGTCATTCCTTAGATCTGGGCTCCGGCGACGAGAAGGTGAAGAAAGTGGACTGCAGGAAGTTCCTGACGCCGGGTTACACGACCTCTGGACACGTGGAGCTCTACACCGTACGTCCATGCGTTTCTCATTTCGCGCCGTTCTCGAGGGAACGGCAGCGCGTTTAGTTCCGAGGCTGCCGAGGAGACTTCACTCTAAAAGCGCGCGAGCAGGTTTAACACGCGTGACGTGACGGAATCCTGTCTGGAGATCTGTAGAGATCTGTAGGCTCCGGAGTCGTCACCGCTCTTTGTGTCCGTCTCGGCACAGGTGAGCGTCGAGAGGGGAATGTCCTGGGAGGAAGCGACGCACGTTTGGGCAGAGCAGAACGGACCGGACGACGGCTTCTACGTACAGGTGAGATGCTTCCCACTGGGACACTATGGTCGGGTCATCAGTGGATCAACCCCAACATGCATTTATTTATTGTCAGATGAGGAACAATAAGAAAACGGCCATTCTGGTCAAAGAGGTGAACAGCAAGAAGAGGCTGTTCCTGGTCTACCGGCCGAACACCGGCAAGCAGCTCAAGCTGGAGTCGTACGCCGACATCAAGAAGAAGTTCAAAAAGGTTACGGCTCTTTACGTTGTTAAAACGCCATCGAGAAGAATGTTTAAGGTTCAGCATGTTGAATCAGGACGCTTTACCCCCCCCCCCCCCCCAGGTCCTGTCAGAAGACGCCAAGCAGCACTGGAACGACCAGTACAAGTCCTCAGCACAAATCTGCTCTCATGCATTTTGGTATTTGCACTTTGGATCCCTGTTAAATTCCATTCAATTTACATCCAAATGCAGAGGAGCTCCGTTTTCAACCCGTAACCGCTGAGCATGTTGGCTTCTGTTCTTCTCCGCAGGCGGGGGAACTGTAAGAAGGCGTCGGTGGGTCTGCAGTGCGAGATCGGCCTCCGCTGCAGGACCTACTACGTGCTGTGCGGCTCGGTGCTCAGCGTGTGGAACGAGGTGGAGCTGGTTCTGACGCCGATCAGCGGAACCAACGTGAAGGTGCAGATCGTCCGTCTCAGAGCGGAAGACGGGCAGAGGATAGTCGGTGAGTTGGAAGCGACTCTGCTGCCGTGGGCGGCGGACGTTCAGCCTGTCGGCGTCGGTCCCTGCGGTCCGACGGGTTCAACCCGACCCTCCGTTTCCTCCGCAGGACTAATCATTCCAGTGAACTGCGTGTCTGCGTTGATCAACAAGCTCTCGACGTCGGACCAGTCGCAGCAGATCGCCGTGCAGGAGCAGCAGAAACGGCAGCAGCTCCACCCCCAAAGTCTGAGTCACGCCCACAACACATAGTCTGGGGGCGGCTACGTGGGCGCCGAGCCCATCTCCACGCCTTCAACCCGAAGGGAACTCTGCCCCCCCCCACCACACACATCTGAGGTGGTTGTACAGGGACGAGGTTTCAGGGTTAGCTTGTTTTTTTGCGTTTGAAATCTCCAGAGATTTGATCGGTGATGTTCCATCCTCTGACATTCAGAGTGAAATGATTCGTGAAATCCAGAGAGTCCACGCCGGCGTGAAGCGGGGACGACCGTGGGAGGAGGACGACACTAACCGCCGTGTTTCGGGTTGAGACGGACGTTTGATTCTGCTGCTATCAGTGACGTTTCAGCACTAATGTAGAGAGAGAAGCGCTTCCTCGGAGCAGAACGAGCGACGCGGGACATGAGTCGGAGTAAACGTGTCTGTTGTGTTCACGAGACGAGTCGTAATCAAGATCGCCTTGTCCCCCTCGTCTTTGTTTTACTCGATTCAACTTCATTTTTTATTCAGACGACCCCCCCCGCCCCATCTCTTATTTGAGACCCAGATATTAAATAAAGAGCTTGTTGGTTTCCACTTTAAATCTTTATCATTTATAAGCAGTGTATTAAATGTTTATAGTGTAATTATACTGCTTTAAATGATTATACGTTGGCGTTCAGCCTTTGGCCGACCAGACATTTATTACATGTTTATATATGACTTATAAACGCTAAAAATGACAACTTAAAAGTGTTCCTGTTCCCCTTTTAATGGTTTCAACTGGTAAATGCTTTCTTTCGGGGCCGTCTCAGCCTCTCCTCGGATGTAATTAATGTTCTTCTTTTGGGGGGGGATTTCTGCTCAGGGGCTAAATTTATACAGACCGGCTTTGAAAACAAAGAAAACCGTTGATTTTGAAGATGCATGACTTTAAATCGGATTCCGCCGCACCTCTGCTCGGTGGCCGGAGCTCGTTTGTCCGCACGCTTCACAAAAGCGGGTCTGATTCTGCTGGACGATCGCTTCTGCTGGGTCGTCCCCCGTCTTTCACTGCTTCACGAGAGTCCTGGAGGAGACGGGATGAGACTGTGGATGTAAGAGCTGGGGGGGGGGGGTCAGGATGGGGCTACGTTTCCTGCCAGTTTGCATCGCGAGCCTGTGGAGCTGTTTGTTGTCTTTTCTCTCATGTTCCTATTCTGTGCATTTAAAAAGTAGAAATCTTTGTATCCTTTGTAAAAGGGGATCACGAGGCTTCGTGCGGCATCGGCTAGTTGGACAGATCTCTGTTTACGTCGAATGTTCACCTTCACACAAACCGACTTTATTTTTTGTCTCTTGGCGGCAGACTTGTTTTTGAATGTTGTAAAAATGTCTCTGCAGATCTGGCTCCTTCTGACGACAGAACACTTAAAGGAATTTATTTTTCCTTTTATCATTGCACGAGTTGTACAAATATTCAACCATGACCTGTTTATGAATGGGTGCAATGCTCAATAAAGCTTGATCTACTTCTACTTTGTAGTACTGGTCATTTTAATGTTATTATAGATATATGACAAGTTTACCTGCAGAATTGAAGGTGATTACAATAGGGAAGATTAGAAATGGAACAACTGGGATGGGGGGGGGGGATAAATATACCTCAAACTATAAAAAAACATTTGATTAAATTCAGTCATTGGTTTACAACTGACATGATTCTGTTTCCATAGTGATGAAATAATCTACTTTTATTAATATTGCAAAATAAAAATGCGCACATCATATTTGGCTGCAAAGACTTCTCTAAATTAGATAATTGCTCATTACTGGGGGGGTCACAGGGGTCCCAGATCGGGGTGTGTCCGACCATGTGGCCCGAGGAGACTTTAAACGGGTCCCTCTTATCTAGTTTGCGTAAAACAGGAGCCCCCCCCCCCCATGCCTTCAAAAATAAGTTTCTCCTTTTAAAGCTCACTCCAGGACAAAGCAATGGATGCGCCTCCCCAGACAAAGACGGGTATCTCCGAAATGCCTCCAGCGCTGCGCCCCCCCCCCCCCCCTATAAAACGGGGAGGGAGGGCATTTTCACTCTTATCAATTAAACTCAGCTGCGTTAAAATTCAAATTAGTTGCACGCCGAGTTGCTTATCTGCATTCTAAACATCGATTCCTGGCTTTTACGTGGGGGTTAAAATTTAGTTTTTTTAAACACATTTTTTTTAAACATCTTTTTTTTTTTTTAAATAAAAGTGTCTTAAAAGTGTGTTTCGAAGATTTAACGATTAACCCCGACTAAATGCGTCCGGCCGAGCCGAACCGCGTGAGAAAGGACGGTGGAAATCACCTTTTTACACTTTAACTTCATTAAACCGCAACGCACTGTTAGAAAGCACAGTGGGTGTCAATATAAAGTGACGGCCATATTTGCCGGTGCCGCTGTTGTAAACAAAAAGTGAGAGACAGACGCTTCACTGAATTTCGGGTCATTTTTATTTCTTTAATTTACCATGTCTCTGGGAATGTCTTACAAACCCAATGTCCATCAGCACATTCCGGGAACTTCGGGGAACCAGGGTAAGGAGAAAAAACCGGGACAAATCAAAGTATCCGTCCGTTAAATCGAGTGTTAAATTCGGGGTCTCGGAGAATACCTGGAGAAAGACCGCGTCTGTAGTTTTTTTTTTTTTGTCCAGTTATATATATAGGGTCAGATCGCAGGAGCTAGGCTAATTCATATCCGCCATTATTACTAATGTAAAAGAGCGCCATCCGCGCTATCGGTCGCGGGCGGGTTACGGCTCGGATGCGAAACGAGAAGGCGACGGTTCCGAGAACGCCATTGTCCGTCGTCCCGGGTCCTGGTCCCGCCGGTTGGGTGCCGTTACGCGGTGACAAAAATGTATCACTTGTGTCTTCTTGAGCCAGCCTTGTTCCGTTTCCTCCATGATGCTCCTCAGCCGGAGCTGCTGATTAATCAGATTCTTTTACGACTCTTCGAGGACATCTAGCGGTGGAGAGGGGGCATTACAGCAGAATAATGCAGCGAAGGGGAGCGGCCAGAGTGGCGCACAGAAAGCCACCGAACCTCCCCAGGTTCCGCTAAATTTAAGGGTTTAGTAGTTTATAAAGCGTTAAAAGTAGGTTTTTTTTGGCTTTTATTTAAATGCAAGCTACAACAAAAGGAATCATCACGGGGGAAAAAAAATTCTGACATTTTGACAAAGTTATTAGAGAAAAAAATACTTTGAGAATATGCAATAACATAACTTTAAATGTCTTTAATTTTCAGAAATTGTGGCAATGCTATGGCTTCTCATTTTTTATTGTTTGGTTTACTCATATTTATATATTTATAAATTCTTTTTGAACAGTTGGAAGCTTCCAGTCTCCCTCAGCGGCTAACCTGGCCACATTGCAGTCCTACCGGCCCCTTCTGAGCGACTACGGTCCTCCATCTCTGGGATTTTCACAGGTAAAATGCGATTAAACCCAACCAAACTGACATTTCATCCACCTTTCAGCTAAAGGCGACCACTGGTTGGGGTTGAATCGACATTTTCAGCCCCGATCGACGCTTTCTGCACCACAGCGGTCTGGCAAACTGCCCAAGTGCTTGCTGAAGGTCACAGGCTGATAAAAGAGAACCACATCTAATGGCACAAATCTTAATTTGGTGAAATGTAATGCATTAAATGAAGCATTACTTCAGAGTGTGTTCTGGCCTGTGTTTCTCAGAGAGAGGAATGTTTTGCATCTGGATCTAGATGCTCCGAGCCCTAGAGGAAGCGGTATCAAAGGCGTTGAACCCGTTTTGTCTCGTTCCGTTTGCTTGAACCTCAGGGCTCGTCTGGTAGCCAAGTGCCTCAGAACAAATACGCAGAGCTGCTGGCCATCATAGAAGAGCTTGGAAAGGAGATCAGGCCCACGTATGCTGGAAGCAAGAGCGCAATGGAGAGACTGAAGAGAGGTAGCCGTAAACCTTTGCGTGCTGAAAACGCACACATTGCAGCTGCTGAAAGAGGTCATTGATCTAATTGGTCTTTCTTCAAAGGGATAATCCACGCCAGGGGGTTGGTACGAGAGTGCTTGGCCGAGACGGAGAGAAACGCAAGGTCCTAGCTGCGAACGCGTTCCTCCTACGAGAAAGCGTGCGTCTGACGGAAGAAAAGAGCAACTTGCATGGCATTTCCTCTGAGAAGAGGAAGTAAATCAACAAAGGATGGAAAAAAAATCAATCTGCTCGAGAGAAGAAAATACAATTCATGACTCTTTGGGATTCTGAAGGGTCAATTAAATTACGTGGGTTATTGGAATTCAATTGAGAGGATATCATGCGTTTTTATGCCCCACTTTTGGGATTCTAGTTTTGACTTCATATTTAAATAATTGATTGGTGCATGCGAACTGGGCCGTGGGTTAATTGTAGACGGTGCATGTCTTGTGCAGGGGTAGATGGGAAAAGAGTTCCTCTTTTTGTATTTGATCTGTTTTTCAGACCCCTAAAACACAGGAGTGGGAGAAAGAGGGATGAGATGGGCCAAATGCAGTGGGTGGTTCATGTTGGTTTTGGTATATAAAAAAGGAAAATGCTGTTACTTGCATCTTTGTATGTATTTATTACTTGGTGTAATAAATTGTATTTTCAAATTAGTTGTCTGTGTGATTCAGTGCGTTTTTCATGTTCTCTTGTCTTTCAAAATGTAAGACACTGAAGCTGAAATATATGTCACATCAATCTAAGTCATGTTTCAAATAACGTTTAAACAATTGAAAGTTGAACAATGATTGTATTTTTTGTCTTGATCTGACAACCGTAATAAAACTAATCATTTTCAGAATGAAGACAGCTTCATGATGAGCACAGGCGTGGATGCTAACAGTTATTAGCTCGAGCTTTTCTGTATATGTTTTCATGACTCTTTAATTTTGATAGCAGTTACAGGGTCAGACATGACGAACCGGATTAAGTTATTATTCCCCTTTGTTATGACATTTATTTTCAGTCAGTCCCAACAGCTGTGCCCGCCCCTTTCTTCGACTCCCCAGTAGAATTACGATGTAAAAAAAACCGACCAATCACAGCTCTGTATTTTAGATCGACATTTTGACCAATAGCGCTGCAGCAGTCTGTCACGTCACAGCAGCGGAGCTCGCTGCTGCAGTACTGTAGCCAACCAGCAACTAGCTAGCTAGCTAGCTAACTCGTAGATAAATATGGATGAAATGATGATACAAGTCAACTGGTATGTTATTATTCGTATTTGACGACGGTCATTTGTGCCATTCCCTCTGCAATAAAACCGTGTTTTATTGCATTACGGACAGACAAGGATACCAGACAGAGACATGGATGCTAACAGTTATTAGCTCGAGCTTTTGTGTACAGTATATGTTTTCATAACTCTTCAATGTTGACATAATGAACGGGATTAAGTTATTATTCCCGGGTTCCATGCTAACCTAAAGTGTCCTGCTTTTATATGATCACCAATATGTCTTGCTTCTGTGTCTGATTTTGATGACATTTTATATAACGAAAACAGGAAATATTGGGTTAAAATTTTGATTGAAAGTAATCAAATGTCAATCAAAAATAGAGATAAACAAGCATTAGAAGCTCATGATGGCTCTTAAAATGAATCTGGAAGATTAAAATCTATTTGGTAGTCGGCTCGGGATACTATTCGGTAACAGGAGGGTTTGTATTTGAGGCAATGCAAATTCAATGCTATGTGTGTGATATGAAATATATTGCATTAATTTTGCAAACCTAAAAGCCTGACAATTTCTTATTTGAAGGGTCCGAATGATAAGAGAAATTGCCCAAACCATTTTCCAGTTGTTCAGATAATAACAGAGGCACTGAGTGAGGTCTGTGACCTCTAGGTGTTTCAAGGTTATTGGAGTGTCCTGGGCAACACTTCCACTTCCATGTCTGACTTCCTTATGTTCTCTCTCTCATGGCTTCAGCCGTCGGACTGACCCCCTCTTCATGGGCCCGTAAACATGTCCACAGATGACAGTATCTCTGAGGATGTGTCCAGTTCAGGGGCTCTGAGCCATTGCCCTGACAGGGATGGGGGTAAGGAGAGCGAGACCTCTTTGTTGTCCTCTGAGGGGACATCGGCCTCAGGGCTGGCTGTCTCGGAGGACAGGCATACGACCTCCCAAACAACGGGAGGCACTGTGGAGAGCAGGCATGTGGACATCACACCAGCGTGCAACAAGATCAGGTGCAGTAGTGTAAAAAAAAAATAGTGACTTTAAGTTGAATAAAATTTAAGCTCAATAAAGGATGAAGGCATCTTTTCTTTGAAGGTAATTTAAATGTTCTTCTGTTGTAGATTGAATGGCGTTTATTACAAGTCAGAGAATAATTTACATTCGCTTCTACAAGCCAACTCTGAGGAGTCTTCCTTCTGACTTACAGTTAAACGTACAGAAACATTGTGCACAGGAATCCACTCTCCACTTCCCCTTGTCTTTGACTTTGACCTTATGGTGATGGACACTCTTCATTTTTATGTCTGAGCATCGATTGAAAAGGAAACTTTTCATGGAGTGGGATGACGCTGCCTGTAATCAACACAGAGGAAGTACAGCATTACCTGCAGACTCTTCACTGCGGGTGAATGCGAGAGGGTCAAGGTTCAGATCGGGCTCCTGGCAGCCTTTGAGAATCCAGCAGTGTTCAGTCTTGTTATTAGCATAATGCACAAGTTGGCTGTAAAAGTGTAAATTGATTTTTGTTACAAATCATTTCATTTTTTCATTTATTTTGCTGAGTCCTGTGCTCCATTGCTAAACTCATTTGATAATGCCAGTATGTCCATTATCCATATTTATGTATGTTGTGTCATTTAATCGTGATTTTTTGATTTTTAGGAGTCTATGTTTGACGACAGATGACGCATTCGAACAAGGGAAGACGCTCCCATTTATCAACCCAAGCTCCCTGGAGACCCTTCGGGCTCTGGTGCAGGAGATCCAGAGTAGTGGGGAGACGGATCCCGAGATCTGGAAGGATTGCGAGGTGAGGAAATGTCACTGCTGCGGGAGAACATGTAAATGAGAATGGGGTTAGCTGTCATGGCGGCTGGTGGCCTGCCATCAGGATGGTGAAAACAGATTAGAAAGTGCAGTTTTAAAAGTAAAAGAGAGATATATGAGGTGTCATAATACAGGCTGTAAGTGGGTGGATGTTTTAAGCATTTCCTCCCCCATAAAGGATGATCAAAAACAAATAGTTAACGCTAATGGGAACCGACAGGGACGAATAAAATCCTCTGGCTGTTTCACTGAAGGTTAATGTCTCGCTGTGAGGAAAGATTCCTACGTTACTAAATGCTTTATTCCGCAAACAGGACAGATGGTTGCATCTGTTCCAGCTGGTTGAGAAGCAGTACCAGGAGCAAATACTCGCTCAGCAGGAGCAATACCAGTGCCAAATACAGGTAACCCCCCCCCCCCCCCCCCGCCCTTGTTGTCTCGCCAGATGAGTTTTGTAAACATATTTGTGCAGCCTGTGTAACAGAGATGTTCCCCCCCCCCCCCCCAGTTGATTCAAGATGAGATCAAGGCCCTGGTTCAGCTCCAGAACCGCCAGCCACACTCGGAGTTATCTCTAACACCGGTGACCAAAACTAGCACAAACACAAAGGACGATGTTTTACCCCCCGTCTCCATTGAGAGCCCGGCGGCCCCTGCCCGTATCCCCCTCAGCTCCCCTTCGCCTCCACTTCAGAGACCAGAGACCGCCGGCCACCCGGTGGAGGAGCGGGCCACCACAGGGCTCAGCAGCGGCTACGGGACTCTGACCGCTTGGGGAACTGGCCCGGAACCTGCCGCGTCTCCGTGGGAGGATGAGACTGGGAGTCGAGTAAGAGAGAAGGATCGCTGGCCCTCTAACATCCGGGAGGACAAGGAGATCGCTGTGACTGGAGGCCGGCGGGACATTTCCAATGAGAGGGCTTATGGAGCGGAGGAACCCAACCCATTAATCCACCAGCAGAGGACTTCTGGGTAAGTTTACACCAACAAGCAATTGTATTATTAGGTATTATTGGTATGTAAATCCTTTTATAGAGTTATTAAAATGAAGGTTTGGGCAACCAAACAACTGCTTGCTGTTTGCTTCCCTGCTCTGTTTTCCAGCACCAGCCAGCCGTTGACCTCCTGGGCTCAGAGGCAGAAGCGCTCGGCCAGGAAGAGCAAACCTTCAACCCAGATCCTCGAGTGCCCGGATCAGCCGAGCAGCTTCAGAGAACCGGTCAAAAGCAAACCGGTGGCGAGCTCAGACTCCCAGGACCAGGTATAAAAACGCTGATTCACGTCTGCATGAGTTTGTTCTGCCGTCTGCTGTGGTTGTTCTGATTCCTTTCGCTGTGCTGAGCGTAATTTACTGTCCGCCGGTTCTCAGCAGCGACCGGCCGAACCGTCCGGCTCGTTTCCCCTGAGGAGGAGTGACAGCCTGATGTCAGAGGCGTCCGGTAAGGATTCACTGACTCCGACAAATCTCGGGCAGCACAGCGTTAAAGAAATCACTGATTATCATAAAACGCACAAAATAAAAACAGAGCGAAGTTATTACAGGTTTTCTGCAAGACAAAGCTTTGTTGCAGTTACCACATGTGACAAAAGATGGCGCTGTTTTACCCAGAAGTGCTCTTTCAGGAGGAAATGAGAATTAGAAAAATGGATGCTTTATTTTGTTTTTATTCATAAAGCAATTTTATTTTTGTCTGAGGCGCAGTTATCCACATTTGTGGGGCTCGTTCATGTGTTTTTAATGCGGTTACATTTTTAATTACGCACCTTTTTTTGATTTGGTTTTTGAATGGTTTATAGCCAGTCCTGTCTATTAGATGAAAAGATGAAACCTCGTTCTGTCCTCTTTCTTAGGCCTCACTTATTGGCGTCTGACTGAGAGTGAACTTTATCACCCCCTGCCGGACAGCTTCGACAGCGGCGCTTACCTCCTTCTGCAAGAGGCCTCCACGAGTCTCGTGAGTACAGAAACTGCTAAAAGTACATACGCTGGTCACTCTGTCGAGTCAGAAAATCAAGCCGATCCCACGTCTCCTCCTAAATGTCCTCTTTAGACTCCGTCTCAGGAGAGTCGGCCGTCTCTCAGAGAGATCTACCTGAACAAGCCAAGACCAGACGGTAAACGCTCCGACTGGGAATGCCCTTTCGCGACTAGTCCCTCATCACCACAGGTATGTCGCATGACTCATCGGTGGTCTGTTTAACCCCGGCTTGAGCCTCTGACTCCTCCCGTCCGTGCTTCAGGTGTTGACTCTGGACCCGGCAGCTAACCAGCGTCAGTCAGATCGTACGTCTGGCTTCACTTCTCCCTCTCACTTCAGCAGCCCCTCCTTCGCCACACAGCCCCAGCTCTACCCCTGCGGGACCCCTGTGACCCCCGACAGCATGGCGGAGTGCAGCCCCAACCCCGGAGATGCAGACGGCAACTCTGATTCGTCCAGTCTGTCCGCTTTCCCCTCCAAGATGCAGGGCATGTGGGGGAACCCTACCCAGGCAGTCCGGTCTACCTCCCAGGAGAAAATCCTCTCCTCATGTCGTGCATCCAGCCAGCGACACGGAGCCAGCGAGGAAGAGGAGGGTAGTCGCACCCGCAGCAGCACCCTGAGGCCTTGCTCGGCCTCTGGGGCCACACCTGCAGCCGGCCCCCGTGTGGAGAGAGCAGCATCAATAGAGGATCCTGTCGTCTTTTCTCTGTGAGTGCAAAACGCACAGGCTGCAGGATTTGTTCACGCCGGGATACTGAGTTTGATCTAGAAGAACTTGATTTAAACCCAGCAGTTTGTAAAAATAAAAAAATAAAAAATGCAAAGGAGGTCAGTTCGAGAAAACAAAATACACTCACTTTGCATCCACTTGATTCGTTTTTTTGTCCTCCAGACTGAGGCAGAACCTGAGAGAGAAACACTCCCGACACGTGGCCGATCTGAAAGCCTACTACGAGTCTGAGATCCAGATCCTGAGAGACAAACTGAAGCTCAAAGATCTGCCTCGGGATCTAGAGAAGACCAACCAGGTTCTGACAAAGAGGTGCCGTACAGCTATGAAATACAACGTTAAAAATAAAAAGAAATTAAGTAGCAGAAATTACTTGGAAAAGAGAATAGACAAAAAAAAAAATCTAATCAGCAGAAGGCGGCGTGAATAACTGCTTTCTTTGCGGCCCACTATTCCCCAGAACTCCATTATACTTTATATACTTTATTATACTCTGCGTACTTTTCTGTTGGTTTTTGACCGTGCTGCTTCATCCAGGTGTAAGCAGCTGGAGAAAGCTCTAGCTGAGGCCACCAATCGGATCCAAGAACTAGAGGCAACCAACAGCGTGCTGCATAAACAGCTGGTAACATTTCTCTTCACCTTTTATTTTATAACTTTGTATTTATTGGTTCATCCTAATACAGCAAACACCATCTGTCATGTTAATGTGCTTCTGTATGTGGTGACGGGCGCTAACGCTAACCCTAACCCGGCGCCTGAAACACTCCCCCCGTCTCTTCCCGTCTGCAGGCAGAGTGGCCGGAGCGTTACGCTGTCGCCGGCGCCGCCGTCAAATCTCTACAGCAGCAACTGGAAGAAAGCAAACGCTCGGGCAAGGACAAAGACGCCATGGCGGCTCGCTTGAAGAGCCACGTCCGGCGGCTGGAGGAGTCGGCGCAGAAAGCCTGCAGGGAGGCAGAAGAGAAGGAGGCGAGGAGGGAGAGGGAGTACGAGATGCTGCAGGAGGCGAGTCTGTGTTTTCACCCGCGTTCACGTGAGGTTGGGAATGTTGAACCGAATCTTCAACCTACTGAAATCGGCCTTTTTTCCCATTTTCGTGAATATGCTCAAAAGTCATATTCCAGAATGTAGCGAGTCGTGCTTAGGGACTCTCCCACACACCACATAACCACGTCTGCTGGTTTACATCCACAGCTGCCTGGAGAATATAACTCTCTGGTGAAGGAGCACGAGGGATTGAAGGTAACGGTTCTCTCAGTGGAACGACGAGCATCGAAGCATGTCGGATCGCTTCAACAGTCTCCTGTCATTCATCCACAGGACATCCTGGCGTCGACGGAGGACAAGCTGTTTGATGCCAACGGTCAGCTTTCGGAGCTGAAGAGGCGAGTGGGTCGCCTGCAGCAGCTCTCTCATCAGAGGGCCCAGGTTGAGTAAGGTGTGTGTTAACGCCGTGTTACAATCCGGTCCCGTCAGAGCCATCCTCAAACTGGAGTCTCAGGTCAAGCAGCTGGAGCACGAGAACCAGGCCAGAGCGCGCTACGTCTCCCACGGCAACAGACAGCCTTCGGGAGCTGGGTAAGCGCTTTCCTGCTAATGAATCCTTAACTAATCTTCTTCTGCACCTTTGCTTAGCTTAGCTTGTCGAGTTAGCGAACGCCCACCAGGGAAAAGGGCACCACTAAAATAAATAGTTTAAAATGATTCCCTTCTCCTGTAATTAAACCACTTTCAACTTATTTGATTTATTCCCATCATCCTGATAGAAATCCTTCATATTAAACCAAAACCGATTTAAAAGACAAACTTTCTGCAAATGTCATACTAACTTTCTTCTTGTCGTGTCCACAGGCTCTTCCACCACCCTGACCTGCTGCTGTCACCCAGTAAATGCAAGGCGGAGCCAGACGTCACCTGTCGGAGGTTAATGTGTCCGCCACCTGATCAGATAAACGGCGGCAGAAAATCCCCTTTCAAACTAAACCAATCGATCATCTTCAAGAAGTCACAGAATCGATTGAGCGATCAGTCGTCAGGAGGCGGAGGCTCTGCCGACGCGTCTCCTGCTGCTGGGAGCCGGAGGTGAGCTTTTGATTGTTGAGGGGGGGGGGGGGTTCTCTCCATTGAGGGACATTGACTGATCTCCTCCTCTGCAGGTGTGCGTCTCCTCCAGAGTGTGAACAGTCTCTGCCCAGACGCGAGGAGCACAGCGGCGGCCCCGGGGCGGCGGCTCGGACCCTGACCCCCATGATGAGGGCCCTGATAGAACTGGAGGAGATCCGAGCCACGGAGAGCCGCGCCCCCTGTGAGAATCTTAGCTGTGAATCTTTGCGTTAATTAATTGCAGGCCAATTAGACACGCTGATGTCATTTATTGGACTTCTGGCGAGCAGAACTGATGACAGACTCTGAGTGAGCTTTGTCGTCGTGTGTCTCGCTCAGGGGTCAACAGTCAGAGGACCAGAGTCGGGTTTGTGGAGCAGAAGCACAAAGAGGCCATGCCTCTGAGGGCCGACAGGGAGGTGGGCTCACCTGGAGGAGGAGGAGGAGGAGGCGGGTCCAGAGCTGAGCCAGGAGGAGCCAAAAGCCTCGGCGGAGCAGAAACAGCTGCAGGTTGGCTGAGAGCTCAGAGGAGTTTGTCCCCCGAGGGCCACAGGTCGTCCTCGCTGCCTCCTCCAGCACACAAAACCCCCCCCTCCACTCCCAGTAGGTCGATCCGCTTGCTGCCATTGACCTTCTGTTTATTTCTCGTGAAGATTTAGCTTGTAGCTAAAAGGTGCTGCCGTTAGATTAGATTTCATTTCAAGAAGACAAAAAACAAACAGAAGTCCTTTTGTTCTTCTTTTTTTCGTCCTTTGTTAAAGTTTGAATGAACTCTCTGCTCTTCTCCATCCATCTAGCAAAGAGAGAAACGCTACTCGGACCCCTGTCTGCGAAGTCCAGTCCGAAACGCTGCCCCACTGAAAACTACTCCACCGCCTTCGGGTGCCGGATGCCGAGAGGGGAGCACCTGCTCAACAGGTGAGGAACATGTGACGTCCAATCAGAAAAGAGGAACAGATAAATGCTACTGATGTGTGTTAGCTTAGCATTAATACTGCGCACAGGTATGTAGCATAATATAACCTCAATTTTATAAACCATAAATCACTTTAAGTCCTTTTTTTAATTAATAATGTGCTTTTATTGGTCCACAGGTTTGTCGGACAGGTTGACCAGAGACGTCAGTCGTCCCACGGCAGCAGTCCCAGAAGGAGACTCCGCTGGACATCAGCTGATGGAGGGACTGGTAATTTGTTCAAGCTCGAATAGATACGTTAAAGGAAAGTTCATAATTCAGGTTTCATGGAAGTCTGTCCGGTACCTTTTGAATGAAGGACACAGGAGAAAGTATATATATATATATATATATACTGTGGATGAAACTCAGCAGAGACACCAGGTGGTCAAAAGGATGGTCATTGATGATTGATAGCGCCACGGCAACAGTTTAACAGAAACAATAATTCACTGATGTATGGATTTAGAGTTTTCTCTCTAATCCGGTGTGTTCCTCTCCCTCAGACGTCCAGCAGCCAGAGGAAAATTCCCAGCAGGCCTGGGAGGAGGACATGCGGGACCCGTATGAGGACTCGTCTCCGCTTCTCCTGGATCGCCTCCACTCGCTGGCAGAGGCCGAGAAACTGTTTGACGAGCTGACGCAGGAGAAACTGCAGGTGAGACCAAGGACGGCGACTCTCCGCTCATCAGAGCAGACGCCGCTTTTTATCAAATTAACTAACCCTTCAAAAAAGGTCCATCCATGACCCTTTAAGGGGTCAGAAATGTCTTCCTGACATTTAGGCGTTTGTAAAACATTTCTTATTTGCAAAATCTTTGTGGTGACTCGTATGGAGTTTCACTAAATCACTTTTGACATGGATTTCAGGATTTTAACCCCTTTAAATGCAACGCAGGGTCAAATTATGGATTATAATGCTGAAAATTGGGATTTTCAAATTGATTCCAAAATTAGTTCCCCTATTGGTGGACACTTTCTAGGATTTTTTTTACATTTTTATCCTGAATTAAACATGGATTACATTGTCAAATTATGTTTTTTTTTTGTGCTAAAAGTTCAGATTTTTACATTTCAACCAGAATGACACCTGAGAATGAGAGTGATTGCCTTTGAGGGAGTTTTGAATTTCTGAACTGGACAAAAAAATGCTCGGGGGTAACACAAAGGTTAATTGTCCAACACTAATCCCTGCCTGACCTCTTATGTAACACGGACGCCATTGTTTTTACCCCGCTCCTATATTTAGAATTCACATTCACACACCCCCTTCCTATTGTGTCTGATATGGACGTCTGCCTCCGGCCTTTATAGAACACACACACACACACACACACACGCAGAGTCTGGGTTCAGTCAAAGCCGTTCAGTCGGTCATGAGCTGCTTGTTTCATTAATACAAAATGTTTTTTGTTAATAAACTGTAAATTATAAATGTGTGCGTGTGTGTTGCAGATTGAGGCAGCTTTGAGCCGAATGCCTGGCGCCGGCGGTAGGGTGAGTCGACAGACCCGGTTAGATCAGGTAAGCCATCAGGACAAACATGGAACGTATTGATTATGTTCAATAATCAATTTTAAACGAATGTCTTCTTCTTCTTCATGATTCTCTCCATCCCATCTTTTATTCTTTAAATAATCATGTTCTAGCAATGATTGATAGACTTGCTTTCCTTGGAACGATGGTTTTCCTGCTTCCTGTCCCCGTCAGGTGGCCTTAGAGGACCGTCTGGAGAGAGTGAACCGAGAGCTGGGATCCATCCGCATGACTCTGAAGAGATTCCACGTCCTCCGCTCGTCCTCCAACATATAGCAATGTCTGTCCTCACCCGACGGCGCGGATGCGACAGTGTCTTGGTTTATACACCGCACTGATTGTCGTTCGGTTTTCTGTGCCATAAGCCGCCATCTTGTACAGCATCTTTTATACCTGTTATTACTCGGGGATATTTTTTTTTTAACATGTTTGAGAGATTTTTAGAGTATATTTTTAGAAAACGCAGATTTTCAAAGCCGTTTACTTTTCTAGTTACAGAATATTACGTTTTCGCCACAACCAGATGTGGAGTTTTAAATCAGCGAAGTTTTGCTGTAAATGTGAGCGACTGCAGTTTTTCTTCTTTTTACAAACAATTTTAATGTTTTTTTTTTCCATTTGACATGAGTTCAAATATATTGATTTTATGTTTTTCTGTGTAGAATATTTGCACATGATACATGATACAGTATATTCTTTTGTTTTTTAAAGCAGATTCTTTCATTTGTTTTTTGGCCACATAATTAAACTTGAAGGGAACATTTGTTTACATGAAACCTTTTTTCTTCCTTCTCGTGGCATCTGGATCAGAACCTCTTGTAAAATCCAAACCAGCACGTTTTTCGGTTTCTCTTTTCTCTTTGACTTGTGCGCAGGATTTCTTCCACTGCTTTTTTTTTTTTTTTGCCATGCAGTTTTCCTACCTGAAATGAACTTCACTGGAACTACAAATTTGTTGTTATACAATAAATGAACATTTTCTGAGAAGTAGACGTGGCGCTTTTTTCATTTCATGCCTTTCAATTACAGAAACGCATTCAGGTAAGAAACACCTGAGGTGAGCAGCAATGCGTATGAAAGAACGCAGACGGTGGTTCGCCGCCAGGGGGCGCATATCTCCATTACAGCACTGTCCAGGAGGAGCCGGTGCGTCTGCTGACGTAACGTAATATCAGAGCGGACAGCACAGACGCGGTTCGGATGATGGAGGAGATCAAGCTGTGACTTCCGGCGTGGACTGACCGCTCTGTGTGGGGAGGCAACAGGACGGACCCCCCCCCCCCCCCCCCCCGCTCAGCCTCTCCGGTAGAAGACAAACGACCATCCCGACAGGTCTTCGCGGTGTGCAGGGTTAAAACTGACGGCGGTGATGCGTTCAGGATCCCCCGGACGGACAGCTGCAGGTGAGTCGACCTGCGTCACACCGCCTGTTACATTTCCTGTTGATAAACGATGCAAACATGAATTATTGACGTCATTCCCGGAAGGCGTTTTGACTACATGCATACGTCATTGTTCATTTTCCATCTGCTCAACAGATTCTGTTTTGCAGAGAAGTCAAATATCAGGTTTTGTAAATCTGACAGAATAGTGGGCTGATAAAAAATATTGCACATCTGCATGTGCCACACCTGATCTGTGCGTGGATGGTGACCCTGTCAGGTGAGTTCTGGGGCAACATTTGCCCTCTTGCCCCAGAACTGCCCAGAGCAGCTCTCTCTGTATTTAAGTTTTTCAGTGTCTGCAGCAGCCGGTTTGTTGTACACAATCTTATTTAGGATTAATGCCAGAATAATCTGAATTCATGCTCAGTTGCAAACTGTTTTAAATGAAGTGAAACTGTTTGCAGAAACATCATATGGAAGATTCCCAGATTAGGAGTCTCACTTCTGACTCTAACTGAGCTCATGAATGGGAGAGTAGAGAAGCACTACAGTCAAAGAACCTGATCCGGCTCATCTTACATCATCTTAGAATGATCTCAGCCCAGACAGACAGATAGACAGGTCAGTACTGGGAAGAAAATAATCTATTCATGTTTTTTGTCAATCAAAAATACCTTAAAAACTCATCATAAGGTTGCTTAAAAATTGAAGTATATTTAATTTATACTGTAAAAATGTTTTTTTGAAATCAACAATTATTTACATTTGAAAGTCTGGAAACCGTTTGTCCTTCGGGAGCTCTGTACATCCTGTTAACAAAGCAGAACTCTACAGAGCCGGAGCTATTCTTAGACTCCGAGGGTGAAAACACGACACTGTCCACGCGATCCTCACCTAATCTGTAATCTGGACAGATGGAAGCACGACTTTCACGGAAGCCGGCCACAAACCTGGAAAAGGTTTACGAGGCCTTGTCGCCGCGGCGGCTGGACAAAGTGCACGGAGAAACTGTAAATATCAAACCTAATTGATGCACAAAAAAACAACATCCATCAAGTAGAAGTTTCACAGCATAAAGTAAAACTTTATTCAATAGGGTTCATCCTCGGGGGAACACCCGATGATGTTTTCATCTCTGTCCGACAGTGAGGGACGGATTTCCACAAACATTTTGTTAATGTTATTGGATGATTTGCAATTTTCTAATCATCTGAAAAAGACTCAGACGTACGTGCAGGATTGTTCGACCTTTGCAGAGGGATCTGATTTACATCATGTTAGTCTGGTCAGAGGCAGAAACATCAACGCATTGCACCCTCCACCCATACGGCCATGCTCCACCTCCACCTCCACACTCCATCCGGGACTGTAGCCTAAATGTGGGAGGAGCATTCTACTACCTGAGGTAAATGCTAATTTTCAGCAGGTATAACTTTTACCAGATATTCTATTCCATGTTCTAAAGCACCTTAGATTTATATGAACACAGCCATCAGACCAGAGGCCTAATGTACTGGTCATTACACAATGTACTGGGGGGGGGGGGGGGGTGGAGCCTCGCAGGATCTGATTATCAGGGTAAATTGATTAAGTTTGCTTTAATGAATGCTGTTAGGAAGTGGCCGCTGCAGAAAGAATGAGTCACCCTATTGATTGCCACCCCCAGCTTCAGTTGCCCCATCCTCCCCTCCCCTCCTCTCCTCTCCTCACCCACGCTGCTGGATTTCTCTCCCTTCCTTCCCCATAGAGAAGTCAGACAGCTGGCATGCAGCCGAGTCCAGCGTCGCATACCAATAATATAGCGCTGTGTTCTGTGCTCCAGTCTGCATGAGAGAGGGAGGAGGAGGAGGAGGAGGAGGGGGTCTTGTCACGAGCAGCCACGTCATCGCAGTGTGTGAATTCTATTTATAGCAGGGTAAACAGAGGGATTCCAGCCCACTGATCGCAGCTTCACGGTCAAGACGGTGTGGTGGGAGGCTGGAGATGCTCTGCTGGAATGAATAATGCTTGTCTTTAGCGTTCTGGTCTGACTGGGAGAAACACGGAGCCACAAATATAGACCAATGAGCTCCCAGTCTGGCGTTTGACCTCTGTGGATCCCGTCTTCTTCTGGCCCGGAACTGAACTGGCCCGGAACTATTAAAAGATAATTTATTGTAATAACAAGATATTTGTGTTATAACAATGTAATTACATCTTCTAAGGCCATCTATGCATGTTATAATGATATATCTTTTTGTTATAAAGACGAGAATGTCATTTTGCACCAAATTAGATTAACGACAGATAATTCATTGCATAAAAATGCGAGCATAAACTTGTCTTCCATCTTTGTTTGTGTATAAGAGTGATTCTACAGTTTGACATGTTGTGTTTTCAGCTCTCTTCCACCCATAATAAATCAGTCTAAGCTTTAAAAGATATATCTTAACCTGAAATTAGCCACATAAATCAGTGGGTAACTGTTCCATTTCTCAATTGCTTGTATCTACGTTACATAATGCATTTACCGTTATGGATGCACAAAGCAGGTCGATATGAATGGTGGGGGCGCTAATTAGCAGAGCCCCCCCCCCCCTCCATCCTACGATAGTGATGCATTGCCATTTACCAGGATGCAGGACAGAAGAGCAATTTAAGTAACATCCCAACTAACCCCAGACCCCCCACCCTCTACCAGCAGAGTGCTGCCATCACCCCCGACCTCCTCCACCACCGCCCTGAGCTAAAAATAGCCCGTCCTTTCTCATCGCCCGGCCGTCACGTCAAGCTCGCGTCCATTCGTTCTCATCTGCTGCTCCCTTTCATGCCGTTGAGCGCATTAACCGAGGTCGAATGGGAACGAGCTCTTAAATGAGATTTCCTCGTACGTTCCATTCTGTTCGAGTCCCTTTATTTTTCTCTTGATATTGAGGAAGGACATTGCAGTGAAATGTCTTGTGCTTCATTTGTGTTTGTTGGTTCTTACTGCTGTTGTTTCCGCTTCATTCAGAGGACGTCAGCAGCCTCTCATTGAGTCTCATCGATTTCTCATTCTCAGGAAGACATTGTCTTTGGAGATGGACGACATGTCAGTGATAACATCTCATATCTGTTGTTAGAAAAACGGATTCTCCGTCTACAGGGTGGCGCCTGCGGAAGCATCCAGATCCTTTACTTTGATAAACGTACCGATAAATCAACAGTACTCTAATACGTGTCTCCTGCCACTGACACATTTAGTATTGAGGCATCAGATTTAGAGCACACATTTGGCTCTTGTTGCTGCTCCAGGTGGGGATATTTCCAGTCCGGTGCAACAAATCATCGAGCAAATGATTTGTGACGATGCGAAGCAACCGCAGAAAGGAAGGGGTTAAAGTCCCAGATCACGTTCAGCCTTTGGGAAAGAAGGCGCAAACGTTCCATGTAGTGGATGCACAACTAAAGCTGGCCTCTTGGCTCTGATGTCATCACTCCCCATTCTTGTGTGAGGGAGTGACGGATCAGATACTCAAGTTGGCCGACGACCCTCTAGGAATTGAAACACTCGCTGCAGCAGCTATGATGGAAGCCCGCCCACATTCCCATCCCGTCGCCTTTGTGTTTGTCATGTGCAGGATGAGCAGCAGGCCTGGTGAGGAAAGATATGCCCGGCCAGATCACAAATTAACAGCCGCTAACAGCAGCAGATGTTCCTGATGCAGAGTCGGACTCTGGCGTTTATCGAGCAGAGGTTGATTCTGTTATCGTGTGCTCTGCCCATCCTCAGATCAAGTGTGTGTGTGTGTGTGTGTGTGTGTGTGTGTGTGTGCGTGGTGTACAGATGAACCCGTCAACATGTCATTTCATTCTGAGGCTTTTGCACATCCATGCAGCTCAGAAATAAAGCGAGCGAGGAGAGGGATGCACTTCTGCACATCGCTCATTCCGAGCCTTCCTCGCCGGTCGAAGGTATGAGAGCAGACTTCATCTCTGAATAAGGATCTGGTGTCCTTGAATATGTTCAGGTTCTTCCTCACACTCTCAGTCCTTGATGTTTGAAATGTCCTTAAAGACGAAGCTGCACGTCTGCAGGTGATTTATATAAGTCACAGGGTTTATTCTACGACCTCCTCCTGCTTCTTTCATATTCATTGTGAGCTTCTGTGGAAAATCAACCCTGAAGATCGTTTGACGTTTGTTCTGACGGTTCCACCGAATTCTTAAAGGAACCATTTGACATTTTCGGAAGATCAATGCTCAGATATTCTCATATCTGCAAAGAGCCAGCAGGCTGCTAGCTTAGTTTAGCATGAAGGCTTGGAATAAGTGAAAACTGCTAGCCCCCCCCCCCTCCCCCCCCCACACACACACACTTTACTCGAGTGAAACTAAACCTTTTTTCAACATTTCACCCCTAATTTTCAAAAACGACTGACCCATCTTGCAAAAATTTACATATTCAGTCAGACAAATTTCTTTTTTTTGAAAGGTTGCTGTAAATAGCAAAATAAACTACGCTGCTGATGTTTCATTTAAATCCAGTACTGAAACTTCCCTGGCGAGGTGCAACCGTTAAACAAGTGGAGAAGCGCTAGCTAATGACGCTCCCTGAAAAGGCAATCAGTCTGGTGGGTGCTGCATCACAACAGAATCCACCAATCAGGCTCCAGCCTCATGCATCCCCATGGTAACAGAGCTTCCTCTGTCCTGAGTAGGAGGAGACAGGGAGGGGGGGCGGGGGGAGCACAGAGGTGGGTTGAGGAAAGAAGGGAAGGAAGAGGTAGAGAGGGAGAGGGAGAGAGCGAATCGATACCTTCTCTTATTTCACAGCGACGATTTAAAAACAGAAGCTCCTTCCCAATTTTGGGAGGCGGGGAGGCGGGCCGGACAGGATTGGCTGACAGCAGACCGGGGCGGAGGGATGGGGTGGAGGGATGCTGTGCCCTTTGGGACCAGGATCCGCCATGGCCCCTAAACCCCTGCTGAGTGGATCAGCTGGGCGGCCGTCTCCTTCTGTGAGGTACACGCCCGTTTTCTCCTACGTGAAACGGATCTGAGGATCCTGCAGGGCGCTCCGGCTTTGTTCAGCTTTGTGAGGACACGAGCGACTTGAGCGTCGCCTCGTCTTGTCTTGTGTGGAACATGTTTGATAGTCATGATTGCCGGTTCGGGATGTGGCGCACCAGTGAGTCTTCGGCTCTGAGGAAATGTTTCGCTGATGGGATGGAGCTGTGAAAAAAAAATCACTGCAGGGGGTGACATTTGGCCCAGAGAAGACATGACATGACTGCAGCACGAAAACTGTGAGGATCTTATGAACCCTAATGTTAGTAACCCCCCCCCCCCAGCCTGTCTGTGTGTGCGTTGGACGTCATGGGATTTGTTTGGCGAGCCAACATCTACAGATATGAAGCGTGTTTTAAATAGGTGTGCGTTCGGATTATCAAAATGGGACAAATCCCATCAGGGATGGGGGGGTGGGGGGTAGTGTTATCACTGCACGACTCAAGTCACCGTTAAAGAACCGGATCAGATGCATATGATGCAGCACGCTGAGACATGCAACAACGACACTGTCTGCATTCCTATATATATTTATAAGCTTGTAGCTTGTATACTTGTGATTATTACGGTTCACTGGAAATGCAACATGACATGTTTCCCTGAATCCAATAAGCCCATTGTGCATTAAATATATAGCAACAAATAAAGAGAATAGATGCAGATTTTAATGGTAATGTGGATTCATTTCCAAGCCAAGATAATATTTTTGACCTAACGTTTTAGCTTGTTGCAAAAGGAATTGTTAAAACAGATGATAATTAATCGTTTAGCATCTTTCAGCTCTTTGGTTCGGCACGACGACCAAAGAACTTTACCAACAGACACAGTTAGCGATTAGCTGGTGAGTATTTTGGAGCTGAAGAGATTTTGTTTTTGCTCATAAAAAAATAAAGGCTCCTTTGGAGGTTTGTCTCCATCGTCTAGTCTGGCAGCAACACGCCGGTGTTCTGTGCACGCAGTTTGACTCTAACATGGATGGACGGCGTTTTTCAAGGAGCCAGCTGAGCAGAACGTCGGCCCCTGGGAACCAGGTGTCGGCGGGTGGTGCTGTGCGTAATGGGCCAGAGCCGTTTCCCACCGAGTCAGTTGCCTCGGTGGCAAATTCGAGGCGATTTAGCCATGGGCCTCCTCAGTCTGCCGTCACACAGGACTTCGATCGAGGGCAGCTGGCAGATGAGACATCTTATTAGGGACGGCGTGATTTTAGTCCAGACGTGGACGAGGACAATGACTGAGGTGGCGAAACCGACATCAGTCCAACCCAAATGTCCTGCTTTCACTCCATTAACAACAGGCCAATATCATTTCTGTCCATTGTTGGCGGTTGCAGCCGCCGCCTGTCCCCCAGTCCAGGTGAGATTGGGAATGGGTCTGGTATTTAGCAGCTTTTTCTCCTAAGCTATAGGCAATGGATGCAAGATGTTTAGCAGAAAAAAATGACCTTGTCTATTTCTATTCTTCATTTATTAACTGGAAGGAGATTAATATTTCCACGGCTTTTTGGTTTGTTGTTGGGATTTACGGAAGGATTATGCAAAAGCTACTGCTCAGATTTCCACGAAATTTGGTGAAAGGACTAAAACATATTCCAGGAAATCGCCCGTCATGCCTTCTACCTGGGTTCGAATCCGGGAGTTATTTCCCACTATCGTTAGAAATGGCTAAATTGGGAGATTTTCATCAGGCACGCAAAAACTTCACCAATGTTCCTGAAACGGTGTGGCGGGTAGAGCCCGTTTCAGGACCCTCTCATTTCGACTTCCATTTCGATGAATGCAGGCCTCTCGCTGCTTTTAATGCGCTGACTCACAGCTCGCTAAGCTGACGAGGGAAGGGAACCCGTCCACGGCTCTGCTCGTCTTCGTCTGTCTGTCCTCACTTTTGAATGACGGGGATTACTGAGTATCTGTATATAGCGTCCCAGTCAAGGACTCATCCTTCAGAGGGTCCAGTGGGAAACGCCGCTCCATCTCGCCGCTGTAATGTGCCAGCTCAGTGAATACGATTGCACATTACATTGCAGCTGCATTTTTAACCCCTCCGGCTATTGTTCCTTATTTTCACGGGTGGAATCAGCTCGTTTGGATAAATGAAGAGAATGTGGAGAATGGCTCGAGCGCACGCTCAGATTTTAGGGGCGTTAATGATGGTTTGGACTTGAGGCTGCATCAGCACCACTTTATTTTTGTATGGTTCTTCTTTTACCTGGTCAGGAATCTACTAAATATTTCCCAATGCATAATCATAGTGTAATAATTTGTGTTTTAAGCGTCATGCATGGATGACTAGATCCACTTTAAAGAAGACTCTGTAAGAATGATTAGTCTGGGTCCCCAGCAGCGTTTCAAACCAGACGTGGGCCAGCTTCTGCCAAGTCAGCTCAGTTTCCCCTGTGAAGATCGCTTCCCAATGCAATTTGTGGCCACTCTTTATTCTCCCTGCAGCACGCCATCCTTTTTATCCCCTGATATAAAAATGACCGGGAGATATGTAGGCATCGGTTTCTCGCTCTGTTGCGAGCATATCTCACAAATTATCCACAATAGTAGCACTTTATTCCCTATAAATCTTTAATTTTTCCATGACTAAATGATTTTAGAGTCAGTCATCTTTTACATAGCGTATGTCCTAAAACATCCATTACTGCAGGCTGGCCAGAGGGGCGGAGGATGTGTGTCGTTGTGCACGCTGCGTTTCATACATACTTGTAAAAAAAAGTTCAGAAAGGAAATTTTATGGATGGACAATACGAGAAAACATTCTTCAATGCTGAGGCGTCACTTTTCAGAAAGAAGCCGTGTGTTTTTTCATCTACTGCAGCTTCACATCACATGTATGACCTAATTGTACACGCACACACACACACACACACACACACACCCACACTTGTGAGGACCCTTGTTGACCTAAGGCGTGGTCTAACCCCGAAAGATAATCCTAACCCTAATTTGAACCTTCGCAGTAAAGCAAAGCTTTCTCTCAGGCCTAATATTTAAGTTAGTACACAAACACCATTCTCCTTCTCTTTCCTCGTGTGTTTAAATAACATCAGGTTTACAGCCCTTCTTAATCTGCCTCAGATTAAGTCGTTGTCTTCATGCGACCTCTGAGCTCATTCCCCTGTTTGGGTAGATGGGAGTTGGTGTTGGGACTGAAGGATGACAGTTGTTGATTATGTAGGCGTCCTCCTAAAGACTGCTGTCTTAATGGACCCAGTGGGAGCTCAGCGACGCTGCAGATCTGCGGATCAGTGGTGGAGGTCTCAGGTTAATCCCACCTCTGCAGAAGAAAACCCAGACGGCGGGATCTTCGTGCTTAAAGGCTGCGACGACTGCAGCCGAGTTGATTCGTCAGGCTGCAGACGGAGTTGGGATTGAGGTTGCTGGGGGATTTCAGGGATGGGCTGCGAGGTCAGTGGATTACCTTGTAATAGATCTGGAGGAGGGCTGGAGGACAAACGCGGGATGCGTTGGCTTGTGTACGAGGGCTTTTAATCCTGTGGCAAACATTAAAATCTCCTACTGCAACGCTGGAAGCTAAAATTGTCCCTCTTCTCTCCCCCCTCAGTGAATAATGTCGACTATCGTCCTCGCTGTTTGAGCATGCTGCTGGGGTAAGCGAGGCCGTCCGAGAGGAGCGACTACCCTCCTTACAGTCCTTCCCTTCTGGACACACGCAGAGTGGGTCCGGTCCAAAGCACAACCATGCTGATCAAGGAGTATCGCATCCCGATGCCGATGAGCGTGGAGGAGTACCGCATCGCTCAGCTCTACATGATCCAGGTGAGTGGCGACGCCACTATTACAGGGGGGGGGGGGGGGAGATTAGCGATTTAAAGTGTCTTCATATAATATGGAGCAGAACAAGGGGGGGGTCACAGGTCCAGTGCTGTTCTGCAGGCCAAATGGAGCTCCATATGCTTCTGGAGTGTGTTTTATTTCATGATATTTTTCTGCAGATAAACACACAGCACTACACTCTCTCTCTCTCTCTCTCTCTCACACACACACACACACACAGCATTTGTGCATGTGGATACAAAGCTGTAATTACTAATAATGGTAATATTAATAATAGTAACAAACGCGACCGGCTGATTGAGAACAAGCCTCCTGAATAGCAGCTTAATAAGACACGCATACACACATCCTGCTGGAACCCTCCTACCCGTCAGCGTCAGAGACGAGCACTGGTTGACATGGCAACCGATGACATCAGCTGCAGCATGGCAGCGGCTGCCATCATTTGTTTGTGGTATGGGAGAGAGACAGAGAGAGAGAGAGTGAGAGACAGAGAGAGAGTGAGAGACAGAGAGAGAGAGAGCGACTGGATGAAAACAGGGTGTGGTTTTGCTCTAAATATAGGTATATATACACGCATATATATATATATATATATATATATATTTGGTAAATGCTCCTTCCTCGCTTTGCCTCAGCAGTCGTCAGACAGAGGCAGCATCTGCTTCGTCCGCTGCCCCCCCCCCCGTGGACCATCCCGACCCACGGATGATGTCATTGCGTGGGATGGCGGGCCCACTCCCCAGTCAGACATCCGTCCTGTCACCCTGCCAACCCCGCAGGTTTCCAGACGTGCGCCATCGATCCTCTGCTCTCTTGGGCTGAGGGACAGAGGAGGATAATTTCAGACCCTTATAGCTCCTCACCTAAACGGCATCGCCTGCTAGATTACTGCTACTCCACCGACCTTCATTACTGACACCACCTCCCACAAGTCTTCAGGAGCGACCCCCCCCGTGTTCAATCTGAGCTCTCATTCTTTACCCTGAGCACCCCGCTCTGGCTGTTAATAATCATTTAGATTCACATTGTGCTGCTTCTCGACCCGCAGCAAATTACAAAGGAGCGATCAGAACAGTGTTTCATCTGTTTGAAGACCGGAATTACGGCGCTTGACTTTGGTCGCGTCGGCGGGGAGATTAAAATGATGCACAGGGTATAGTTTTAAGGATGAGCGAATCCATGGAGATTACAAAGCATGGAGTAAAAAACAAACGCGTAGCTCATATGGATAGTAGCTGAAGTATTTTAATTTAAAATCCATTTCTGTTTAGCTGACCAATAAATTGCAGTTTGATGTAAAAACCCCAAAATTAACCGGTGATGAAGATGCAGTTTTTCCAAACCGATGCAGCTTCATGGTTGTCTCTGTGGCGTTCGATCGGCTGCTGCCTTTTATGAGAGGATGGTTAGATGCTAGGGAAAGAGAAATCATTGATCCCAACTCTCCATGTGGCGACTCTGTCTTCTAAGACCGTCTTTAAATTCTGGTCTGTCCGAGATCATCAGTAAAAGTTTGAATTATTTAGTGCAGAAGGAGGAGAGTGAGCTGTGGAGGAAAGGGGGAGGGGCCTGAAGAAAAGAACAAGTTGTATGAACCAGCAGGAAAGAGGATTAAAAAGCCCAGGGGGCCACATATGGCCCTCGGGCCATAGTTTGCCCATGCCTGCTCTAAGAACACCGGAGCATGAAAAGGCCGATGGGACACCTGCTGCAGGTTTTTTTTTAATATAAATTAGATTTAATATAAATGTAATAATTTGTCTCTGACGTGACGACGCTCCATCACCTCCCCCTATTCCTGTCATCCCTGTGCAGAAAAAGAGCAGAGAGGAGAGCTGTGGCGAGGGCAGCGGCGTGGAGATCCTGGAGAACCGGCCTTACGAGGACGGACCCGGCGGCTCGGGTCAGTACACGCGCAAGGTTTATCACATCGGCAAACACATCCCGTCCTGGTTCTGCTCCATCCTGCCTCAGGCCGCTCTTCGGGTGGAGGAGGAGTCCTGGAACGCCTACCCCTACACCCGGACCCGGTGAGACGGCATCAGAAATGATGAACAGATATAAGATATGCAGGGATTACACTGAACGCATCTCAAAATACCTTCACTATGTGATAAAACGTTATTGTTGAAATACTTTAAACAGTATTAAAGTGTTTTGTTAAAAGGCCTCTGGATCCATAAGCTTGAAAATGATCAGATGGATAATCACAACTGTATTTTATGCACGCTGTTGCTTTTTTTTTTTTTTTTTTTTACATTCTTTTCAGGCCAGCAATACTTTATGGATTTGGCAGCAGCTTTTCTTCCTTGTATATTGAATCTTCATCTTCACACCCTCCACACGTCTGAACACACGTCTTGCTTATCCCTCAGGTACACCTGTCCCTTTGTAGAGAAATTCTCGATCGACATCGAGACGTATTATAAACCAGACACTGGAAATCAAGCCGATGTCTTCAATATGTCCTCTGCTGAAAAGAGACAGAGGACTGTAGGTAAGGTTCACACTTGCACATGCGAGGAAGGGACTTGAATTGTGCGTTGGAGTGTCCCAGGTTGTGTACGAGTTTGTGTCATAGCCTCTGATCGCTGCAGCTACAGTTTCATGACCCTTCCAGACCCCATAGACATCGTAAAGGACTGCATCCCGCCCCATGAGTACCTGGTGGAAGAAGACCCCAAGCTATATCGGTCCGTCAAGACCAGACGGGGTCCGCTGTCCGACGACTGGATCGAGGAGGTCAGCCGGAATCCCGGCCAGAGCCCGGTCATGTGTGCCTACAAGCTGTGCAAAGTGGAGTTCAGATACTGGGGCATGCAGTCCAAGATAGAACGCTTCATCCACGACGTGGGTAGGTGAGGGCGGATCTGGGTTCGGTCCTCGCTGGGGAACAGCAACACTCATTTTCATTGGCTCATTTGTTTTCATGATACTTTTCCTTTTGAGAGGCTCGAGCCCAGAGAGGCGTTTGGCCGCCTGAGATAACAGCAGACTGGATTCATTTCCTGTCCCACCGCTGCGATTTCTTCTTCTGTTCGCTGCTCACAGCTTTCGCTTCCAGGCTAATGAAGCAGCAGCTGCTCTGGTTTCATGTCAGTCTCACTCTGTGGTGTAATCAACACATCTTCACCCACTGAATGTTTCAGTGCAATCCCATGCATGCGTATCGGGAACAATCGGTTTTTCCGGCTCTCTGATCTAAACCACGGGACGCACCAATATCATCAAACGGGAGCTCGACCCTCACTTCGTTGCTATAAAGTGTATTATTAACAGTCTTTGGGCTGCATAATTCATCACCCTTTTAATGATTAATCCAAAGACGTTCACTTTCATGTGTAATTTCTAAATGTGTCAGTGGTTATTTTCACTGGGCATTAATTATGGCTTTTATCGGATGTTTTAGTCAGGATCTCTGAGGGTTTTATACTCAGCTGGTGCTTGTTTTCAGCCAGATTCATATATCGTCCCACAGAGTTCATCTCCAGAGCGACGCCTGTTTGAGGAGCCCTTCAGACACAACTCAGGGCTAAATAATTACTGTTGAAATGATGCAGAAAGTTTGATTTGAGTGGTGTTAAATGTGATTATTTTAATGAAAACAGTACTATCCTTGAACAGATGACGAGACTTAATTTTTAATGACAAAATCTATAATTCATTGTATTTTTATTCTTTCTGTTTCAGATTAGAGATATTAATCTCTGCAGGGTCAGATCCTTGTATTTATAACGTGTTCAACGTTAACATAAAACGATTTTTGTTACGTTTGAGTTGAGTCAGTCCTCATAAATCCTCCTCTCTGTCTTTCCAGGTCTTCGTAAAGTGATGGTCCGAGCCCACCGGCAGGCGTGGTGCTGGCAGGACGAGTGGTACGGCCTGACCATCGAGGACATCAGGCTGCTGGAGCTGGAGACCCAGCTGGCTTTGGCTAAGAAGATGGCCCAGTACAGCCTCAACGAAGAGGGAGGAGCGGAGACCAACGGCTCCTCGGCGGCGAGCCAGGAGCAGGAGCAGGGAGCGGAGATGGTGGGATCGGCCGTGGAGGCAGAAGGAGGGGGAGGAAAGCTGCGAGACTCGCTGGAGACACGAGGGGAGCTTACCAAGCAGTGGTCGGCGTCCTCTAGATCCTCCAACAGGTCCTCAAAGAGAGGCGGTGAGGAGATTGTGGCGTTCACTACCTCGTTTGTCGGCTTGATTCAGGTTAATGTGCCGTTAACATTAACATCGGCGACATCGGCCTGCTTTCACAGGGAGTCCGTCTCACCAGAACATCTCAGAGTGGAGGATGGAGAGCATCGCCCGAGACTCGGAGGACAGCACCGACGAGGAGTTCTTCGACGCTCACGGTAGCAGCGTCGCTTCTGAAGGGATTTTAAAAGCACGAGCGCTCGGATAGTTGCCGGGACGGGATTTAGAAAGCTTCTGTGTGTCTTGCAGAGGACCTTTCCGACAACGAGGAGACGTTCACCAAGGACATGACGAAATGGAACTCCAATGACCTGATGGACAAAATAGATACGATGGAGATGGAGGAAGCTCAAGGTAGGTCTCGTATCGGCGGTTTCCTCAGATCCTGCACCCTGATCAATAAAGCAGGAAGCACAGGGCCTGACATTTACACTTTTTTTTTTTTTTGTACATAGATTTTATTGAATTTTTGTTACAGAACATAAACAATAACAAGCACTCTGTAATCAAATATATCAAAATACAAAGAAATATACACCACCATCCAAAATAAAGTTGCTACATATAACTCCATACCATCGTCACTCAAAAACCCAACCCTGTAACCCCGCACCGCCCACTCGTTTCGCTCTAAGAGAAAAGAGAGAAAAAAAAGGAGAAAATCTAACAAAGTTAAGAATTAAAATATAGAAATAACTGAAATAAATACAACAAAAATAATAACATGCACAGTAAATTAAATCAAGTCACCAGGAAACAAAAACAATAAGTTCTGAGGTAGATGATGACATTAGATCACGGGAACACTCCAGTTTAGCGCATATCTGACATTTACACTTTTAACTCATCGTTTGCTGACTTCATTCTGTTTTCACAGCAGCGTATCAGGAGTCGGGTGGGGAGTACGCGGTCATGCGTAACGAGGAGAGGCAGATGGAGGTACAGATCCCTCACTGACGCTAACACCCAGAATTAAATGGCTCGTAGGTAACACTCCCCCTCCTAAAGTATTCAAACCCTTGATCAAAAACCTGAACGCTCTCACAGCGAACACCTCCACCGAATAGATTGAAATAACCTCAGGACAAATTGGTGAAGATCGCGTAGATCTCCGCCCGATTCAAAGCTCACATTCCAGGCTCTGTAATCCTCTCCTCCTCTGGAGCGGTTAATCAAACCACGTCCTCCTCAGGAGTCGTTTTGCCAGCTGCTGTTTTCCAAGGTTAATTAATTTTTTTCATGTTTATTATTGATTAAAATGTCAGAACTTATTGCAGAATACTTTATGCACCAATAAAGTCTCTGCAAGCTGCTTCGTATTATCTGACCAGTAAACCCAAAGATACTTTATGATAGTTAGGAGTGATTTACAGAACGGCCTGATGACTTCAGAGACTCGTCGTTTTCCCTGTTGCTTGTTTAGCTTTAGCTCTTTTATCGTCTTCCTGTTTTCCCTGTAATCTGCTCACTCCTCCGTCTCCGTCCTGTCTTCCGTTTTGTTGACTGCAGGGCTGTTCGTCTCAGCGGTGTCTCCAGCCATCCAAGATCCATGTCCTCATTCTGGTCCTGCATGGAGGCAACATTCTGGACACTGGCTCAGGTAGACCAGCAGTCAAACGCTTGCATTGTTATAGAGGCTATAATCAATGTTTGCACATTTTAAATGGAATAGAATACCTGTTGCTGTTTGCAGGTGAGCAGAACAGCAAGCAGGGGGACGGGAACACCTTGAGTGGGGCGTTTGAGACCGTGATGAGGGTCCACTACCCCACAGCGCTGGGCCGCATCGCCATCCGTATGGTCCCCTGCCCCGCTGTGTGTGTCGATGCGTTCTCGCTCGTCTCCCAGTGAGCAACGGCACGAACAATCTGCTGTGATAAATGTCCAACCTGCGATGGACAGATTGTAACTCGTCCCCGTTGCGTCGCAGCCTGAGTCCCTACAGCTACGATGAGAGCTGCCTGTCCAGCAGTCAGGACCACATCCCTCTGGCCGCTCTGCCCCTCTTGGCCACCTCTGCGCCGCAGTACCAAGACGCCGTGGCGTCCGTCATCTTACGAGCCAACCAGGCGTACGGCGACTTCATCAAGTCTTTGGAAGGAGAGTCTTTTAACGGCCAGGTCGGTTGTGCACGTCTCCGCCAAACGACGGCGCCGGTCTGTCCCTCCCGGTCGCTGCGAGTTCACGTCTTTGCGCTTTGTCCTTGAATGCAGGTGTGCGTTATCGGGGACTGCGTTGGGGGCATCCTGGGGTTTGATGCTCTGTGCAGCAGCGCTGTCACGGTGTCAGAAAGCCAAAACAGCAGCAGGCGGGGCAGCGGCATCAGCATGCAGGTTTGAGCGTCTAAACTCAAAGACGGTATTTAAGTCTCTAAAGAGGAGGCTGACGCTTGCTGGTCCCCACACCTCTCAGGACACGGACCTCCTCTCTCCGGGTATCGTCATAAACAGCGTCTCGCCCTCCTCGCTGTCCCTCGAAGGAAGCCGCCACCTCAGCCGGAGCAACATCGACATCCCGCGCTGCCCGGGGCCCGACGACCCCAAGAGACAACTCCCCCGCAAGCGCAGCGACTCGTCCACGTATGAGCTGGACACCATCAAGCATCACCAAGCCTTCCTGTCCAGGTGAGACAAGGACACAGACATTTAAGTATTGTCTACTGCAGTATTGCTACTTTAGCGTTTCATCCGGGTGTCCTCGATCAGTCTCCACTCCAGCGTGCTCCACGGGGAGCCCGGCTCCAGGCGCTCCAGTAACAGCACCATGCTGGAAGGAGGCTCCTTGGGAAAGTTTGACTTTGAGGTGACCGACTTCTTCTTGTTCGGCTCGCCGTTGGGGCTGGTGCTCGCCCTGAGGAAGACTGTGGTGCCCTCGTTGGATGGTGAGGAAGAATCTGTGGAATCCGTACTGTGGATTAACCTGAGTTCGCTCGGCTCGGAGCTCTCCGGGACGTCGTCCCGCATGCCAGTCGCTTTGCGGACTTGTTCGCTTCCGTCTCACAGCTCTTCCTCTCCGTCTCTTTGCATTTCTCTCTCCTGTCCAGTGTCGGCTCTGCGTCCGGCCTGCCAGCAGGTTTATAATCTGTTCCATCCAGCTGACCCTTCGGCCTCCCGCCTCGAGCCTCTCCTGCACAAGCGCTTCTACCTGATGCCTCCCTTCAGCGTCCCGCGTTACCAGCGCTTTCCTCTGGGGGACGGACACTCCGCCCTCTTGGGTGAATCCACGTAAAAAACATGAAAGGTTCCCCTGCAGGTTTCCTTCTTCTTCTACATGTAGGCGTTTGTCTTTCTCTTCTCCTGGCTACCTAGTTGAGACGGTGCAGAGTAACCCCCATCTTCTGATGGATTCCGGTGGAGCGGCGTCCCACCGCTGCCAGGAAACCGCTGTCAGCGAGACCTCGATCCCGGTGCCCGTCCTCAACTGCCAGACCTTACAGCTCCACACAGAGAGTGTGTATCTGTCTTCTGTTAATCCTTGTAATATTAATACATGCCGATTTCAGCAGATCAGGTTCCAATTGAAATGCTAAATACGACTCTAACTTCTGTCCTCTATCGCTGCAGCGGATTCTCTTCACTCTCCGGTGTCTGTGGACGGCCTGTCTCCCTCGCCCTCCTCGCCAGGGGTTCCTCACCTTCGTTTCAACCGCAGAGCCAGTGAGGCCAGTCTGACCAGCCAGGTGTCCGGCATAGCCGACTCCTACGCCGTCTCGAACGTCGCCACGAGTGAGTTGACCTCTCGCCTCCTGCCCGTGACGCGTTTTGGTGCGCAAAGCTGCTTAATTCACGCGTTGCCGTCCCCATTTCCTCCCTTCAAACATCCCCTCAGCGCACAAAGCCAGCCACGCGAAAAGAGCCACGCCCCGGCTGACTGTTCCCCGCAGTAGATTCATCTCTCGGACTCCGTCGTTACGGTCGCGCCACAAAAAACGTCAGGTGTGCCCCGAACCCAACGGCGTGGAGTCTGAGCCGCGCTCGGACATTAGCTCTGACGTGACCTCTGACCTCAGCGATGTCACGTCAGACATTGGCTCGGTGCCCCCATCGCCTCGGGTGCTGAAGAACATAGAGCAAGGTACCCTGGGAGCTGTAGTGAGAGGACGTGAGGGAACGACGCTAGGCCGCACCCTCATTCCCTGCGTGGTTTCCTCCCTCCTCCGTAGCTGGAGCCTCGTATTCGTTCTTGTGCAGCGTCTCCTGGGCTCAGAGTCATGGAAACCATGTTTGTCCCTTCCTTTGCAGGAAAAACAGGGTTCTCAGAGTCGAACTCGTCTGTTTCGTAGTCTAGTCGCCCTCAAAGTGTTTTAACTTCCTCCAGAATGCCCTAAACTGTCCATCGCCTGATGAGCGGCGCGTAGACCTGCAGTGGACTCCGAGATCACTGTGACGATGCAACGATTTCTGAGCTTGCTCTATCCCTCCCTCCCCATGTCTGCCCACCCCCCCCACGCTGCAGTCGCCTCTCGATGGTGGGGCAGTAAGAGGATGGACTATGCGCTGTACTGCCCTGATGCCCTGACTGCGTTCCCCACAGTGGCGCTCCCTCACCTCTTCCACGCATCCTACTGGGAGTCTACAGATGTTGTCTCGTTCTTACTCAGACAGGTTTGTAGGGCTTTTTGGGAATTTTGCAAAATCATTTAGTCTTCAGGGAGTGTCTAGTCCGGCATTCTTTTTGTTAAGAAGTCATTTCGTTTCCCAGGTGATGAGACATGAGAACTCCAGTATTTTGGAGGTGGATGGCAAAGAGGTGTCTGAATTCACTCCGTCCAAACCCCGTGAGAAGTGGCTACGCAAGAGGACTCATGTCAAAATAAGGGTGAGCGCATTTCCTCGGGGGGAGTATTTACAATTTGTATTTCATAGTACTCTTACTGTGGTTTAGTCAGGGTCCATTTTCTTCTTCTTTATTCTTATGCCAATATATTACAAAGAAAATACCGCAGGGCCGAGGGGGATTTGGTTGTCACGTTAACTAGCGAGGAGATGGGGAAAGCGGAGGTTAGGTAATCACCGCCGTTGGTTTGTTTGTCTGACTGTTAGCAAGATAACTCAAAACGTAACGGACAGACCTGGATGAAATTGTCAAGAAATATTGGGAATGTTACCAGGATCAGCTGATTACATTTTGGTGATGATCCAGAAGAGATCCTGGGCGGCAGGAACTCAGTCCGCTGCGCTTTCTCAACTTAGAGGTTCTCTGCTTAGACTTCTGGCAGCAAGAAAAGAGAGGCGGATGCGTTCCTGACTTCCTGTCTCGTCTTCTTTTGCCTGTCAGAACGTGACGGCCAACCACCGCGTGAATGACGTTGTGTTCACGGAGGACGGAAGCCAGGTGGTGACGGGGCGTTTCATGTACGGCCCCCTGGACATGGTCACCCTTACCGGAGAGAAGGTGAGGATGGCGTCCGGCTGCGATGGACCCAATA